>NW_025277040.1:0-1275 GCF_018294505.1 Triticum aestivum
CGAAAACCTTTTGTGACAAGTCGAGCTTTGTAGACAGTAACATTACCATCAGCGTCAGTCTTCTTCTTAAAGATCCATTTATTCTCAATTGCTTGCCGATCATCGGGCAAGTCAACCAAAGTCCATACTTTGTTCTCATACATGGATCCCATCTCAGATTTCATGGCTTCAAGCCACTTTGCGGAATCTGGGCTCACCATCGCTTCTTCATAGTTCGTAGGTTCATCATGATCTAGTAGCATGACTTCCAGAACAGGATTTCCGTACCACTCTGGCGCGGATCTTACTCTGGTTGATCTACGTGGTTCAGTAGTATCTTGATCTGAAGTTTCATGATCATTATCATTGGCTTCCTCACTAACCGGTGTAGGTGTCACTGAAACAGTTTTCTGTGATGAGCTACTCTCCAGTAAGGGAGCAGGTACAGTTACCTCGTCAAGTTCTACTTTCCTCCCATTCACTTCTTTCGAGAGAAACTCCTTCTCTAGAAATGATCCATTCTTAGCAACGAATGTTTTGCCTTCGGATCTGTGATAGAAGGTGTACCCAACAGTTTCCTTTGGGTATCCTATGAAGACACATTTCTCCGATTTGGGTTCGAGCTTATCAGGTTGAAGTTTTTTCACATAAGCATCGCAGCCCCAAACTTTAAGAAACGACAACTTTGGTTTCTTGCCAAACCACAGTTCATAAGGCGTCGTCTCAACGGATTTTGATGGTGCCCTATTTAACGTGAATGCGGCCGTCTCTAAAGCATATCCCAAAAATGATAGCGGTAAATCAGTAAGAGACATCATAGATCGCACCATATCTAGTAAAGTACGATTACGACGTTCGGACACACCATTACGCTGTGGTGTTCCGGGTGGCGTGAGTTGCGAAACTATTCCACAATTTTTCAAATGTACACCAAACTCGTAACTCAAATATTCTCCTCCACGATCAGATCGTAGAAACTTAATTTTCTTGTTACGATGATTTTCAACTTCACTCTGAAATTCTTTGAACTTTTCAAATGTTTCAGACTTATGTTTCATTAAGTAAATATACCCATATCTGCTTAAATCATCTGTGAAGGTGAGAAAAT
Source organism: Triticum aestivum (assembly GCF_018294505.1). Taxonomy (NCBI): domain Eukaryota; kingdom Viridiplantae; phylum Streptophyta; class Magnoliopsida; order Poales; family Poaceae; genus Triticum; species Triticum aestivum. Next base: position 1,088 of record NW_025277040.1, read on the forward strand.
AACGATATCCGCCACGAGCCTCAATATTCATCGGGCCACATACATCGGTATGTATGATTTCCAACAAATCTGTTGCTCTCTCCATAGTACCGGAGAACGGTGTTTTAGTCATCTTGCCCAAGAGGCACGGTTCGCAAGTACCAAGTGATTCATAATCAAGTGGTTCCAAAAGTCCATCGGTATGGAGT
>NW_025277041.1:0-1275 GCF_018294505.1 Triticum aestivum
GCCCAGGGAGATGGGATCTCCAAGGGGGGGCGGCGGCCAAAGGGGGGGAAGGGGTGCCTTGCCCCCCAAGGCAAGGGGGAAGCTCCCCCCCTAGGGTTCCCAACCCTAGGCGCATGGGGGGAGGCCCAAGGGGGGCGCCCCAGCCCACTAAGGGCTGGTTCCCTTCCACTTTCAGCCCACGGGGCCCTCCGGGATAGGTGGCCCCACCCGGTGGACCCCCGGGACCCTTCCGGTGGTCCCGGTACAATACCGGTAACCCCCGAAACTTTCCCGGTGACCGAAACTTGACTTCCTATATATAATTCTTCACCTCCGGACCATTCCGGAACCTCTCGTGACGTCCGGGATCTCATCTGGGACTCCGAACAACTTTCGGGTTTCCGCATACATATATCTCTACAACCCTAGCGTCACCGAACCTTAAGTGTGTAGACCCTACGGGTTCGGGAGACATGCAGACATGATCGAGACGCCTCTCCGGTCAATAACCAACAGCGGGATCTGGATACCCATGTTGGCTCCCACATGTTCCACGATGATCTCATCGGATGAACCACGGTGTCGAGGATTCAATCAATCCGTATGCAATTCCCTTTGTCAATCGGTATGTTACTTGCCCGAGATTCGATCATCGGTATCCCAATACCTTGTTCAATCTCGTTACCGGCAAGTCTCTTTACTCGTACCGCAATGCATGATCCCGTGACTAACGCCTTAGTCACATTGAGCTCATTATGATGATGCATTACCGAGTGGGCCCAGAGATACCTCTCCGTCACACGGAGTGACAAATCCCAGTCTCGATCCGTGCCAACCCAAGAGACACTTTCGGAGATACCCGTAATGCACCTTTATAGTCATCCAGTTACGTTGTGACGTTTGGCACACCCAAAGCACTCCTACGGTATCCGGGAGTTGCACGATCTCATGGTCTAAGGAAAAGATACTTGACATTGGAAAAGCTCTAGCAAACGAAACTACACGATCTTTTATGCTATGCTTAGGATTGGGTCTTGTCCATCACATCATTCTCCTAATGATGTGATCCCGTTATCAATGACATCCAATGTCCATAGTCAGGAAACCATGACTATCTGTTGATCAACGAGCTAGTCAACTAGAGGCTTACTAGGGACACGTTGTGGTCTATGTATTCACACATGTATTACGATTTCCGGACAATACAATTATAGCATGAATAATAGACGATTATCATGAACAAAGAAATATAATAATAACCTTTTATTATTGCCTCTAGGGCATATTTCCAACAGT
>NW_025277042.1:0-1275 GCF_018294505.1 Triticum aestivum
TGACCGTGAAATTGAAAATCACTACAAAATAAATTCTGAAAATGTTGGTATCATCATTTCACCCGCATAGCATGTGCAAAAGAGTAGAGAGGGTCACGGCAAAAACTGGACGCACTTCATGTACAAACTGTACAAACTCTTTCGGAGTATCAGGGTTTCGGACAAGAACTCATCTGTTACACAGGCACTTCAATGTTTTTTAAAATTATTTGAACTCTGGACTTCTTTTGTGTTCAGTATGCAGCATTCAAAGCGACGTCATCAATTTCCAACATGTTCTAACATCATTTGTTGTTTTTCGGTCATTTACCTAATTGTTTAGAGAGCTAAATGACCGTGAAATTGAAAATCACTACAAAATGAATTCTGAAAATGTTGAAACTTGGCATGGTATCATCATTTCACCCGCATGGCATGTGCGAAAGAGTAGAGAGGGTCACGGCAAAAACTGGACGCACTTCATGTACAAACTGGACAAACTCTTTCGGAGTATCAGGGTTTCGGACGAGAACTCATCTGTTACACGGGCACTTCGATGTTTTTTTAAACTTATCTGAACTCCGACTTCTTTTGTGTTCATATGCAGCATTCAAAGCAATGTCATCAATTTCCAACATGTTCTAACATCATTTGTTGTTTTTCGGCCATTTACCTAATTGTTTAGAGAGCTAAATGACCGTGAAATTGAAAATCACTACAAAATGAATTCTGAAAATGTTGAAACTTGGCATGGTATCATCATTTCACCCGCATAGCATGTGCGAAAGAGTAGAGAGGGTCACGGCAAAAATTGGACCCACTTCGTGTACAAACTGGACAAACTCTTTCGGAGTATCAGGGTTTCGGACGAGAACTCATCTGTTACACGGGCACTTCAATGTTTTTTAAACTTATTTGAACTCCGGACTTCTTTTCTGTTCAGTATGCAGCATTCAAAGCGACGTCATCAATTTCCAACATGTTCTAACATCATTTGTTGTTTTTCGGTCATTTACCTAATTGTTTAGAGAGCTAAATGACCGTGAAATTGAAAATCACTACAAAATGAATTCTGAAAATGTTGAAACTTGGCATGGTATCATCATTTCACCCGCATAGCATGTGGCGGCGATGCAGGGCTTCCGGGGACTCGTGGAGCGGTGGGGAGGAAGAGGGAGTTGTGGCGGAGCTTCTGAGCTACTCGGGGGAGCGAGGGGTGGCCGGAGACAGTGGCTACGGCGAACGGCGGCGACGGTGTGCTTCGGCCGAGAGCGAGGGAGAAACGGGGGGGAGAGT
>NW_025277043.1:0-1275 GCF_018294505.1 Triticum aestivum
CACCATATACCTCGATAATACTGTAGCGGAGTTTAGGCGAAGCCCTGCTGCTGTAGTTCATCAAGATCGTCACCACGCCGTCGTGCTGACGGAACTCTTCCCCGACACTTTGCTGGATCGGAGTCCGGGGATCGTCATCGAGCTGAACGTGTGCTCGAACTCGGAGGTGCCGTAGTTTCGGTGCTTGATCGGTTGGATCGTGAAGACGTACGACTACTTCCTCTACGTCGTGTCATCGCTTCCGCAGTCGGTCTGCGTTGGGTACGTAGACAACACTCTCCCCTCGTTGCTATGCATCACATGATCCTGTGTGCGCGTAGGAATTTTTTTTTGAAATTACTACGAAACCCAACAGTGGCATCCGAGCCTAGGTTATTGATGTTGATGTTATATGCACGAGTAGAACACAAGTAAGTTGTGGTCGATACAAGTCATACTGCCTACCAGCATGTCATACTTTGGTTCGGCGGTATTGTTGGACGAGACGACCCGAACCAACCTTACGCGTACGCTTACGCGAGACCGGTTCCCTCGACGTGCTTTGCACAGAGATGGCTTGCGGGCGACTGCCTCTCCAACTTTAGTTGAACCAAGTATGGCTACGCCCGGTCCTTGCGAAGGTTAAAACGGAGTCTATTTGACAAACTATCGTTGTGGTTTTGATGCGTAGGTGAGATTGGTTCTTACTTAAGCCCGTAGCAGCCACGTAAAACATGCAACAACAAAGTAGAGGACGTCTAACTTGTTTTTGCAGGGCATGTTGTGATGTGATATGGCCAAGGCATGATGTTGAATTTTATTGTATGAGATGATCATGTTTTGTAACCAAGTTATCGGCAACTGGCAGGAGCCATATGGTTGTCGCTTTATTGTATGCAATGCAATCGCGATGTAATGCTTTACTTTATTACTAAATGGTAGTGATAGTCGTGGAAGCATAAGATTGGCGAGACGACAACGATGCTACGATGGAGATCAAGGTGTCGCGCCGGTGACGATGGTGATCATGACGGTGCTTCGGAGATGGAGATCACAAGCACAAGATGATGATGACCATATCATATCACTTATATTGATTGCATGTGATGTTTATCTTTTTATGCATCTTATCTTGCTTTGATTGACGGTAGCATTATAAGATGATCTCTCACTAAATTATCAAGAAGTGTTCTCCCTGAGTATGCACCGTTGTGAAAGTTCTTCGTGCTGAGACACCACGTGATGATCGGGTGTGATAGGCTCTACGTTCAAATACAACGGGTGCAAAACAGTTGC
>NW_025277044.1:0-1275 GCF_018294505.1 Triticum aestivum
GTTTGACTCGCCACTACAGGAGCAGCAGCTTAGGGCCATTGCGGCTATCTTTGGCAAGGCGATTCCTTTCAATATGGGGGGTGAGATGGAGAGAACCGAGCTGGCAGTGGTGTAGGGAAGAGGACGTGTACTGACATGGGAGTCTCTTCTTTCCTATGCCATACAACGCTATGGAGTTGGTATGTTGGAACGTGAGGGGACTGAACAACCCCGCCAAAAGGAAAGCGCCGAGGGGAGTTAATTGCACAGAAGTACCACAATTGGGGCATCACATGCAGATTGGTACCACGATTGCTAATTTTTGCGTGTCAGTACCAACATTGGTCCAGGTTTTTGCAAAAAAGGCTAAAAGGCTGATTTGTATGTATTGAGGACGTGGAGGGGGCAAGCACTGTTGGTGACATGACCACGTACACTGCATGCTCCGATTTGGAGCTGATTGGTGCCAGAAACGCTGGACTGGCGATTGATGCTATGGAGGCAAGCCTCTCAAACAAAGAGCAACTTGTGCTGAGCAACATCAAGACTTTCTGTGCGGGTTTACTAAAAAAGTTGGTACCACCATTGCTCAAAGAATTCGAGGGGCTCAGGGGGGTGAAGCCAGGCCAGGATCCGTTCACACCCCGGCGCACGACCAGGTCGCTAGGGGTGGGAGGCCCGCGCAAAACTAAAGCCTCGGCTGCAGAGACAGTGTTATTGAAAACTCTGGGCTTTGATTGTGAGGACCTAGCTGTCTCAGAAGATGCTCTTGGACAACTGAGGCAGGCGTTTGACTCGCCACTACAGGAGCAGCAGCTTAGGGCCATTGCGGCTATCTTTGGCAAGGCGATTCCTTTCAATATGGGGGGTGAGATGGAGAGAACCGAGCTGGCAGTGGTGTAGGGAAGAGGACGTGTACTGACATGGGAGTCTCTTCTTTCCTATGCCATACAACGCTATGGAGTTGGTATGTTGGAACGTGAGGGGACTGAACAACCCCGCCAAAAGGAAAGCGCCGAGGGGAGTTAATTGCACAGAAGTACCACAATTGGGGCATCACATGCAGATTGGTACCACGATTGCTAATTTTTGCGTGTCAGTACCAACATTGGTCCAGGTTTTTGCAAAAAAGGCTAAAAGGCTGATTTGTATGTATTGAGGACGTGGAGGGGGCAAGCACTGTTGGTGACATGACCACGTACACTGCATGCTCCGATTTGGAGCTGATTGGTGCCAGAAACGCTGGACTGGCGATTGATGCTATGGAGGCAAGCCTCTCAAACAAAGAGCAACTTG
>NW_025277045.1:0-1275 GCF_018294505.1 Triticum aestivum
TCCTGCTTCTTCTTCTCCTGCTTCTTCTTCTTCTCCTTCTTCTTCTTCTCCTTCTTCTTCTTCTCCTTCTTATTCTTCTCCTTCTTCTTCTTCTCCTTCTTCTTCTTCTCCTTCTTCTTCTTCTTCTCCTTCTTCTTCTTCTTCTTCTTTGTGACGCCCCCGATTTAATCGTACACTAATCATGCACGCAAATGTGTACGATCAAGATCAGGGACTCACGGGAAGATATCACAACACAACTCTACAAATAAAATAAGTCATACAAGCATCATAATACAAGCCAGGGGCCTCGAGGGCTCGAATACAAGTGCTCGATCATAGACGAGTCAGCGGAAGCAACAATATCTGAGTACAGACATAAGTTAATCAAGTTTGCCTTAAGAAGGCCAGCACAAACTGGGATACAGATCGAAAGAGGCGCAGGCCTCCTGCCTGGGATCCTCCTAACTACTCCTGGACGTCGTCAACGAGCTGCACGTAGTAGGGGCACCTCCGGTGTAGTAGGGGTCGTCGTCGACGGTGACGTCTGGCTCCCGGACTCCAGCATCTGGTTGCAACAACCAGAAAGAAAGGAAAGGGGGAAAAAGGGGGGAGAAAGCAACCGTGAGTACTCATCCAAAGTACTCGCAAGCAAGGAACTAAACTACATATGCATGGGTATATGTGTAAGGAGGCCATATCAGTGGACTGAACTGCAGAATGCCAGAATAAGAGGGGGATAGCTAGTCCTATCGAAGACTACGCTTCTGGCAGCCTCCGCCTTGCAGCATGTAGAAGAGGGTAGATGGAAGTCCTCCATGTAGCATCTCCAAGTAACATCTCCAAGTAGCATCTCGAGTAGCATAATCCTACCCGGCGATCCTCTCCTCGTCGCCCTGCGGAAAAGCGATCACCGGGTTGTCTGTGGAACTTGGAAGGGTGTGTTTTATTAAGTATCCGGTTCTAGTTGTCATAAGGTCAAGGTACAACTCCAAGTCGTCCTGTTACCGAAGATCACGGCTATTCGAATAGATTAACTTCCCTGCAGGGGTGCACCACATAGCCCAACACGCTCGATCCCATTTGGCCGGACACACTTTCCTGGGTCATGCCCGGCCTCGGAAGATCAACACGTCGCAGCCCCACCTAGGCAAAACAGAGAGGCCAGCACGCCGGTCTAAACCTAAGCGCGCAGGGGTCTGGGCCCATCGCCCTGAGCACACCTGCACGTTGCGTGGGCGGCCGAAAGCAGACCTAGCCTAGTGGCGTTCCAGTCCAATTCGGCGCGCGCCGCTC
>NW_025277046.1:0-1275 GCF_018294505.1 Triticum aestivum
GCTCCAGTGGTTGTTCCCCTTATTACAGAAGCACTTAGTCTCGGGTTTGGGTTCAGCCTCGGGTTTCTTCATTGGTGCAGCAGCTGATTTGCCGTTTCATGAAGTATCCCTTCTTTCCCTTGCCCTTCTTGAAACTAGTGGTTTCATCAACCATCAACAATTGATGCTCCTTCTTGATTTCTACTTTCGCGGTGTCAAACAACGCGAATATTTCAAGGATCATCATATCTATCCCTGATATGTTATAGTTCATCACAGAGCTCTAGCAGCTTGGTGGTAATGACTTCGGAGAAACTATCACTATTTCATCTGGAAGATCAACTCCCACTTGATTCAAGTGATTGTTGTACTCAGACAATCTGAGCACAAGCTCAACAATTGAGCTTCTCTCCTTAGTTTGCAGGCTAAGAAAATCGTCGGAGGTCTCAAACCTCTTGACGTGGGCACGAGCCTAAAATCCTAATTTCAGCCCTCGAAACATCTCATATGTTCCGCGACGTTTCGAAAACGTCTTTGGTGCCTCTACTTAAACCATTTAACTGAACTATCACGTAGTTATCAAAACGTGTATGTCCGATGTTCGCAACATCGACAAACGACGTTGGGGTTCAGCACACTGAGCGGTGCATTAAGGACATAAGCTTTCTACTGATCGCATAATCGCTACTATCAACTTTCAACTATAATTTTCTCTAGGAACATATCTAAACAGTAGAACTATAGCGCGAGCTACGACATAATTTGCAAAGGGTCTTTTGACTATGTTCAGATAATTAAGTTCATCTTATGAACTCCCACTCAGATAGACATCCCTCTGGTCATCTAAGTGATCACATGATCCGAGTCAACTAGGCCGTGTCCGATCATCATGTGAGACGGACTAGTCATCATCGGTGAACATCTTCATGTTGATCGTATCTACTATACGACTCATGCTCGACCTTTCGGTCTCCGTGTTCCGAGGCCATGTCTGCACATGCTAGGCTCGTCAAGTTAACCCTAAGTGTTTTCGCTGTGTAAAACTGTCTTACACCCGTTGTATGTGAACGTAAGAATCCATCACACCCGATCATCACGTGGTGCTTAGAAGCGACGAACTGTAGCAACGGTGCACAGTTAGGGGAGAACACTTCTTGAAATTTTGTAAGGGATCATCTTATTTACTACCGTCGTCCTAAGCAAACAAGATGCATAAACATGATAAACATCACATGCAATCAAATAGAGTAGTGACATGATATGGCCAATATCATATAGCTCCTTTGATCTTCATCT
>NW_025277047.1:0-1274 GCF_018294505.1 Triticum aestivum
AAAGCTCTTACATAGACCCTTCCCAAAAATAAGATGAATTGCAATTGTTTGATGACTAAGAGCATGGTTTGTTAGTTTTGAAGAAAGTTTATGATCTATACTTTAACTTGTTAATAGCTTGTTACTTGATCATGAAAAGTTTCATGAGTTGATCTACTATTATGATATATAATGATGCTTGAAAAAGTGATTGAAACTATCATTGATCAAACTTAAGCGCTTGCTAACATTCACACTTCATAAATTATTTCTTTTATCATTTACCTACTCGAGGGTGAGCAAGAATTAAGCTTGGGGATGATGATACGTCTCTGTTTTGATGCTACTCGTTGTCTTGTATCCAACAAGCTTGAGTTTGCTCAATTCGGAGCTCATTTGCAGAAGTTATGGCAGTTCTGGTTTTATTGTTACCCTCTGTTGTCTTCTCCGCAAAATGAAGGACTCCTAGTGTTGCTTATCTGGGGCATGCGGTAGTACTGCTCCTCGGAGCGGTAGTACCGCAGGCCCTTGTGGTAGTACCGCTCTGTGGGAGCGGTAGTACCGTGGCCCCCGACCTCCCACCGTAACTGGCAACTCCCTGAAATTTTCCTTCCCCTCGCTTCTACCATGGTTTTTTCCGTCATGGACGGCCCAAAGAATGTCATGCAGCTGCGTCTCCGGCCCGCCTAGGATGAAAAGCCCATTTTCTGTCATGATTTTTTGTCATAGAAGTAGGAGCCCACCACATCTATCATGATACCGAGTTTTGTCACAATTATCATCATAGAAGTGTCATATGTATGACAGGAAAAAAATTTGTTCGGCCCAAAATGTCATGGATGTGTCTTTTTTTGTAGTAATGGTTGAATGAATTGAATATTATAAAATCAAAATTTATATATGTTTCATATGCTTATAACATGGGGAGTAATGACTTCACACATAATAAGTATAGGTAGTAAACTTATTGAAAGTCAGCAAACGCAGCATTGGTCACTTGAGCAATTCATGAAAGAATATTAAAGGAAGAGAGATTTCACATATAAATATACTATCTTGGACATATTTTGTAACTGTGAGCACTCATTAAAATATGACATGCTAAAAGGTTGATGTTGGACAAGGAAGACAACTTAATGGGTATGTTTTCCCTCTCATGCTAGCCAAATTTTTTGCATCAAGTAGAGATACTACTTGTGCTTCCAAACATCCCTTAAACCAGTTTTGCCATGAGAGTCCACCATACCTACCTATGGATTGAATAAGATCCTTCAAGTAAGTTGTCATCGTGCATG
>NW_025277048.1:0-1274 GCF_018294505.1 Triticum aestivum
GGCCGAATCGTGTCCGTTTCGTGCACTATTACTCAATGTTTTGGAGACCCAGAGGGATTTCCACGATTGATGAACCCCGGGGTGCATTTATGTGTCTGTCGTCAACACTCACAGTTTTGGCCAATTCTGACATGTTTCGTGGACTATTACTCACGGTTTTGGGGTCCCGAAGTGATTTCCATAGTTGTTGAACTCCAAGGTGTGCTTACGTGTTGGTCATCAACACTCGCAGTTTTCGCCGATTCTGGCCCGTTTCATGGACTATTACTCACCGTTTTGGGGTCCCAAAGCGATTTCCATGGTTGTCGAATTCCAAGGTGCGCTTACATGTCGGTCATCAACAATCACAGTTTGGGCCGATTCTGGCCCGTTTCTTGGACTATAACTCTATTTTGGGGTCTTGGAGTCATTTCGATGATTGATGAACCCTTGGTGCGTTTACGTTTCGGTGATCAACACTCACATATTCGGCCGATTCTAGTCCGTTTTGTGCACTATCACTCAGCGTTTTGGGGACCTAGAGCAATTTCCACGATCGATGAACCCCGGGGTTCGTTTATGTGTCCGTCGTCAACACTGAGAGTTTTTGCCAATTCTGACGGGTTTCGTGGACTATTACTCGCCGTTTTGGGGTCCCGAAGTGATTTCCATAGTTGTTGAACCCCAAGCTGTCCTTACGTGTTGGTCATCAACACTCACAGTTTTGGCCGATTCTGGCCCGTTTCATGGACTATTACTCACCGTTTTGGGGTCCCAAAGCGATTTCCATGGTTGTCGAACTCCAAGGTGCGCTTACGTGTCGGTCAACAACAATCACTGTTTGGGCCGGTTCTGGCCCGTTTCTTGGACTACTACTCTATTTTGGGGTCTCAGAGTCATTTCCATGATTGACGAACCACAGGGTGCGTTTACATGTCGGTCATCAACACTCACATATTTGGCCGAATCGTGTCCGTTTCGTGCACTATTACTCAATGTTTTGGAGACCCAGAGGGATTTCCACGATTGATGAACCCCGGGGTGCATTTATGTGTCTGTCGTCAACACTCACAGTTTTGGCCAATTCTGACATGTTTCGTGGACTATTACTCACGGTTTTGGGGTCCCGAAGTGATTTCCATAGTTGTTGAACTCCAAGGTGTGCTTACGTGTTGGTCATCAACACTCGCAGTTTTCGCCGATTCTGGCCCGTTTCATGGACTATTACTCACCGTTTTGGGGTCCCAAAGCGATTTCCATGGTTGTCGAATTCCAAGGTGCGCTTACATGTCGGT
>NW_025277049.1:0-1274 GCF_018294505.1 Triticum aestivum
GCAGCCTGCAACACCACTCACATGACCATTTGTAATCATTGATGGAAGCGCACACAATGTAATGGAGAAAGATAACTGAGTACGTATCACTAACCTTGATGGCGAGTTGCACTGGCCGTTCACGAGGCCTTATCTCAGGAGCGGAGCTCGACTGGCGCGCCTTGATCTCCGGGAGAGTGCTAGGACAACGGATAAGTCCATCTCCAATGGCTATGGAGCCATGGGACCTCCCGCCACCAGATATCATCACCAGCTCTGGATCAATGGGACCCTGGCTCGGGTTAAAGTCCTCCCCTTTCCTCGCCTTCCCCTCATCTCTATATCTCACGAGCTTGTTGTGGGAGGAGATGTTGGTGAAGTTGTTTGCATCATCGAGGTCAGACTGAGAGAAAGCCTTGACTTTCTTGAAAGAGGCAGTGTGGGCCATGGCATACAGGTCGTACACCTCTGGCACCTTATCCGCCTTATTGTGGCGTTCCTGAAAGAGAGAAACAATGAAAATTAGTAATTAAAGGGCTCAAGCTAGCATGACGAATGAATTGCATGAATCATGAAGCAAACCACATACCCAGTTGCGCCCGAACTGATATAAGTTGGAGCTGCCTTGATGGTGTGGCACACCTTCCATTTGGGCACATTTGTCCTTGGCCTCGTTGTGGAGGGCTAGCCATTCTTTTGAGCACCACTCATCGACCAACACCTCCCAACAATCCATCCGATCCGCACACCATCTCGGAGGCGCCTAAGTTAGCAAATAGAAACTTGAGCGCTACAGCTAAGAATTACTAAATGAAGGAACTTAAGTAGAAGGCCTTAAGAATTACCTTCATGTACTGCTCCTTACTCAGGAACTTATCACGGCACGCCGGCTTGGTCTTCTTGATACCACGCAAGGCGTAGTAGTCTCGAACAGCCTGCACCCGAGCCTCGTGCCGTAAGTTCTGGAGTAGGCGCTTGCAGACGTTCTCGATAACATGTGCCGCGTCCTCCTCGTATCCCTCCTCACACCTGTAGAATGTCTGCAATCAAATGAGACAATATTGATTAGTACAATTAATAACTAGCTAGTTGAAGATTTTGAAATGTGTAAAGGAGAAATTACCCAGAACTTTCTGATCACCATGTCTGCCCTCGTGTCGCACACGACACCGTCGATAATCTCATCCGGCGGGGCCGGGGCAGCCACGTAGTGCTCCCAGCTCAATCCAAGCTCTGGAAGCCTACCCTCACCAGGCAACGTGACAAACCCCGGGAAGTTTTGCCGGCAAAGAACT
>NW_025277050.1:0-1274 GCF_018294505.1 Triticum aestivum
ACGAGCTCCTGGACGAGCTACATGGGGCGCGCTTCTTCACCAAGCTCGACCTCCGTTCGGGCTACCACCAGGTGCGGATGCACCCAAACAATGTCGCAAAAACGGCGTTTCGGACTCATCACGGCCACTTCGAGTTCTTGGTGATGCTTTTTGGCCTCTCCAACGCCCCGGCGACCTTCCAGGCCTTCATGAACGACGTCCTCCGCCCCTACTTGCGTCAGTTTGTGCTTGTTTTCTTTGATGTCATTCTTATCTACAGCGCCTCGTGGGCGGAGCACCTTCAGCACGTCGCCATCGTCTTCAACGAGCTTCGAGCGCACCATCTTCATCTTAAGCGCTCGAAGTGCTCGTTCGGCACGACTTCAGTCGCCTACCTCGGCCACGTCATCTCGGCCGAGGGTGACGCTATGGACGCCGACAAGGTGGCGGCCGTGGCGGACTGGCCGACGCCACACTCACCGCGGGCTCTCCGCGGCTTCTTGGGCCTCGCCGGGTACTACCGGAAATTTATCCGGGAGTTCGACATCATCGCGTCTCCGCTCACACGCCTGTTGCGACGCGACGCCTTCGCCTGGGATGCGGAGGCCACTGAGGCGTTTGAGGCTCTCAAGAGGGCCCTCACGACGGGTCCCGTCCTCTAGATGCCCAACTTCGACCGTCTGTTCATGGTGGACTGCGATGCCTCCGGTGTGGGGTTCAGCGTCGTCCTCCATCAAGGCAACGGGCCGCTTGCGTTCTTCAGTAGGCCCTTCGCCGCGCGCCATCATAAGCTCGCGGCCTATGAGCGGGAGCTCATTGGCTTGGTGCAGGCCATGCGCCAATGGCGGCCATATCTTTGGGGGTGGCCGTTCCGTATTCGCACGGATCACTACAGCCTCAAGTTCTTACTGGACCAGTGGCTCTCGACTGTGCCGCAGCGCCAGTGGATCAGTAAGCTCTTTGGCTTCGACTTCACCGTCGAGTATCGTTCGGGCCATCTTAACACCGTAGCCGACGCCCTGTCCCGCCGCGACGCCGACCATGACGCGGACGCCGGCACCGCCGACGGGGCAGCCCTCTGCATCCGCTCGGGGCCCTCCTTTGCCCTCATCGACGACATCCACAGGGCCACCTTAGAGGCGCCGGACACTTAGCTCCTTCCGCAGCGTCTTGATGACAGCGACTTGGAGGAGCCGTGGAGTTTGGCGGATGGCTTGCTCCTGCATGGGCGCCGCCTCTTCGTGCCGGATCACGGCGACCTTCGTCACCCGGTTCTACTGCTGGCACACTCGGCC
>NW_025277051.1:0-1274 GCF_018294505.1 Triticum aestivum
CAAGTTTATTTTTAATTCTTTTTGCTTTTAGGTTCGAAAAATTATAAACTTACTGTTAGTGCCATTAGTTTTCAAATTTGAATAGTTAAAATTTGAGTTCTTTGAAATTTGTGTGAATCACAAGTTTGTGATAGACTTTACTATAAAATTATTTTTTTCCAATTTTTGTTTTGGCATTATTTATTTTCTTTCATTCTTTGCTTTATTTTTTAATTCTTTTTTTCTTTTAGGTCAGAAAAATTGTAAACTTTCTGTTAGTGCCATTAGTATTAGAAAAATTATAAACTTTTTGATAGTGCCATTAGTTTTCGAATTTGAATAGTTAAAATTTGAATTCTTTGAAATTTGTGTGAATCACAAGTTTGTGATTAACTTTACTAAAAAATGAGCATAGATGCGCTTATAGAGAAAATTCAACCTAAATTCAAAGTAAATTTCTATGAATTTCAGAGAAATTCACTCTGAATTTAGGTCAAATTTCCTGTATAAGGGCATCTATTTTCACTTTGAGAGGAGCTCAACAAGGCAAAGAGGGAAAGGCTTATAAACTGGTGTGAGCACCCTTCGGTTGGAGAGGTGGGACTAAACTTTGACCGCAACGAGGACCAACCCTATAGTCCCGATTTGTGGCACAAACCGGGACTAATGATCATGGGCCAGGGGTGAGGCGCATTGGTCCCGGTTGGTGCCACGAACCGGAACCAATGCCCCCTTTAGTCCCGGTTGGTGGTACCAATCGGGACCAAAGGCCTTGTGCTGCCCCGCGTCAAAAGTTTAGTACCACCTCGCTAGCTGAGAGAGCTCGAGAGTGATTTATAAGCACTGCTGCGCCCACCCTCTCGAGCTCCTCTCAATTGTAGGCTTTCGGGCCTAACCATACGCTGTGTGCCTATGGGCCTACTGGGCCACCTACGGACCTGAATCCTGGCCCATGGTAGGGTTTCTAGTCGTATTCAGGCCGTGGGGGCCCAGTAGGTGGCACTTTTTTTGTTTTCTTTGTTGCTTTATTTATTTTATTTTGTTTCTACTTACAACAAAATACTTATTGTTTCTATTTTTATTTATTTTATTAAACTTTATTTTTAATTATTTTTCTTTTAGGTCACAAAAATTATAAACTTTTTGTTAGTGCCATTAGTTTTCAAATTTGTTTTTTTGTTTTCTTTGTTACTTTATTTATTTTATTTTTTTCTACTTACAACAAAATACTTATTGTTGCTATATGCATTTATTTTATTAAAGTTTATTTTTAATTATTTTTCTTTTAGGTCACA
>NW_025277052.1:0-1274 GCF_018294505.1 Triticum aestivum
CCAAACTGCGATCGTTGATGATCGACACGTAAGCGCACCATGGGGTTCAACAACCATGGAAATCGCTTTGGGGCCCCAAAACGGTGAGTAGTAGTCGATGAAACGGGCCAGACGCGGCCCAAAATGCGTGTGTTGCTAACCGACACATAAACGCACCCCGGTGTTCGTCAATCATGGAAATCACACCGGGACGCCAAAACAGAGTAATAGTCCAAGAAATGGGCCAGAATTGGCAAAAACTATGAATGTTGATGACAGACACATAAGTGCACCTTGGAGTTCAACAACCATGGAAATCGCTCTGGGACCCCAAAGCGGCGAGTAATAGTGCACGAAACGGACCAGAATCGGCCAAAATTCTGAGTGTTGATGACCGAAACGTAAACGCACAACGGGGTTCGTAAATTGTGGAAATCACTCCAGGACCCCTGAAACTAAGTAATAGTCCAAGAAATGGGCCAAAAATCGGCCCAAACTGCGATTGATATGACATACATGTAAGCGCACCTTGGGGTTCAACAACTATGGAAATCTCTTCGGGACCCCAAAATGGTGAGTAATAGTCCACGAAATGAGTCAGAATCGACAAAAACCATGAGTGTTGATGTCCGATACGTAAACGCACTCCGGGGTTTGTTAATCAAGGAAACCACTCCGGGACCCCAAAAGAGTGAGTAATAGTCCATGAAACGGGCCAGAATCGGCCAAAACTGCGAGTGCCAGAAAACGAGCCCGAATCGGCCGAAACTGCGAGTGTTGATGATCGACACGTAAATTCACCCCGGGGTTTGTTAATTGCGCAAGTCACACCGGGACCCCAAACAGTGAGTAATAGTCCACGAAACGGGCCAGAATCGGCCACAACTGTGAGTGTTCATGATCGACATGTAAACACATTTTGGGGTTCAACAACTATGGAAATCGCTTCGGGACCCCTAAATGTTGAGTAATAGTCCTCGAATCGCGTCAGAATTGGCCAAAACTGTGAGTGTTGAGGACAGACACGCAAACGCACCTCGGGAATTGTCAATCATGGAAATCGCTCTGGGTCGCCAAAATGGTGAATAATCGTGCACGAAATGGACCAGAGTCGACCAAAATTGTGTGTTGATGACTGACATGTAAACGCACCACGGAGTTCGTCAATCGTGGAAATCACTGCGGGACGCCCAAAACTAATTAATAGTGCAAGAAACGGGCCAAAATCGGCCCAAACTGCGATCGTTGATGATCGACACGTAAGCGCACCATGGGGTTCAACAACCATGGAAATC
>NW_025277053.1:0-1274 GCF_018294505.1 Triticum aestivum
TCCGGTGGTCCCGGTACAATACCGATAACCCCGAAACTTGTCCCGATGCCCGAAACAGGACTTCCTATATATAAATCTTTACCTCCGGACCATTCCGGAACTCCTCGTGACGTCCGGGATCTCATCCGGGACTCCGAACAACATTCGGGTTACTGCATATACATATCCCTACAACCCTAGCGTAACCGAACCTTAAGTGTGTAGACCCTACGGGTTCGAGAGACAAGCAGACATGACCGAGACGACTCTCCGGTCAATAACCAACAGCGGGATCTGGATACCCATGTTGGCTCCCACATGCTCCACGATGATCTCATCGGATGAACCACGATGTCGAGGATTCAATCAACCCCGTACGCTATTCCCTTTGTCTATCGATATGTTACTTGCCCGAGATTCGATCGTCGGTATCCCAATACCTCGTTCAATCTCGTTACCGGCAAGTCACTTTACTCGTACCGTAATGCATGATCCCGTGACCATACACTTGGTCACTCTGAGCTCATTATGATGATGCATTACCGAGTGGGCCCAGTGATACCTCTCTGTCATACAGAGTGACAAATCCCAGTCTTGATCCATGTCACCCAACAGACACTTTCGGAGATACCCGTAGTCTACCTTTATAGTCACCCAGTTACGTTGTGACGTTTGGCATACCCAAAGAACTCCTACGGTATCCGGGAGTTACACGATCTCATGGTCTAAGGAAAAGATACTTTGACATTGCAAAACTCTACCAAACGAACTATACGATCTTGTGCTATGTTTAGGATTGGGTCTTGTCCATCACATCATTCTCCTAATGATGTGATCTCGTTATCAATGACATCCAGTGTCCATAGTCAGGAAACCATGACTATCTGTTGATCAACGAGCTAGTCAACTAGAGGCTCACTAGGGACATGTTGGTGTCTGTTATTCACACATGTATTACAATTTCCGGATAACACAATTATAGCATGAATAAAGACAATTATCATGAACAAGGAAATATAATAATAATGCTTTTATTATTGCCTCTAGGGCATATTTCCAACAGTCTCCCACTTGCACTAGAGTCAATAATCTAGTTACATTGTGATGAATCGAACACCCATGGAATTCTGGTGTTGATCATGTTTTGCTCTAGGGAGAGGTTTAGTCAACGGATCTGCTACATTCAGGTCCGTATGTACTTTACAAATCTCTATGTCTCCATCTTGAACATTTTCACGAATGGAGTTGAAGCGATGCTTGATGTGCCTTGTCTTCTTGTGAAACCTGGGCTCCTT
>NW_025277054.1:0-1274 GCF_018294505.1 Triticum aestivum
GTCGGAGTCCGAAGAGGGGAACGGCGACGTGGCGGCGATGCAGGGCTTCCGGGGACTCGTGGAGCGGTGGGGAGGAAGAGGGAGTCGAGGCGGAGCTCCTGAGCTAATCGGGGGAGCGAGGGGTGGTCGGAGGCAGTGGCTAAGGCGAACGGCGGCGACGGTGTGCTTCGGCCGTGAGAGGGAGAGAGCGAGGGAGAACCGGGGGAGAGTGAATGGGGTGTCGGCGAGGTCGGGGCGACGACCAGAAGACGATCCACGCGGCGCAACGGCGACCAGGGCGATGCAGAGAGGCTGGGTGGTGCGTGGCGAGCTCGGGCGCGCCATGCTCACCTCCCTGCCTGCTCTGGCGAGGGGAAGCAGCTGGCTGGCACGGGCCAGCACAGTGCTGGGCCGGCTGGGCTGGGCCGCACAGGGGGGAGCTCAGGTAAGCTTCTCCCTTTATTTATTTTCTGTTTCCTGTTTTATTTAATACTTCTGCAACTTTGTTGAATTAAATAAAATACCTAGACAACTCCAAAAATCACCAAACTACTCCTGGTCTATAGTTGGAATATTTCCAACATGAAACATTTTAGTTTGGAGATATTTGAGCATTTAAATATTTTATATTATTTTAAATGCCCAAATTCAAATAGTTATGATTTAACTCAAGAACCCTAGGATGGCCTAGAAAAGTGTGCACCATTTTTGGCAGAGGTTCTGAACCAAGGCAAAAATGATGGGCATTTTAGAAGGGCATTTTAGGTTCATTGAAAATTATTTTAGTAAACCCTAGTTGGTTATCAGAGGGGACTGGGGGTTCTGTCATCCCCATTTCAAGTTTCTGATGAAAAAGTAAACATGATGCAACACTCTAATGCATGACTAGCTAGGGTGTGACAACTCACCCCCACTCAAAAGAATCTCGTCCCGAGATTTGGGTTCCTCCGAGAGGAAGGCGGGATACTCGAGTCGAAGACGATCCTCCCTTTCCCAAGTTGCTTCATCTTCAGAATGGTGCGACCATTGAACTTTGAGGAACTTGATATTATGACGTCGCGTGGTACGTTCGGTTTGATCGAGGATACGAATGGGGTACTCCCGATATGTAAGATTATCTTGGAGATCAAGCGTTTCGTGGTCCACCTCACGGATAGGATCCGAGAAGCAACGCCTGAGTTGAGAAACGTGGAAGACATCGTGAACTCTGGAGAGGTGCGGAGGTAGTTCCAATTGGTAGGCAACTTCTCCTCGTTTGGCAAGAATGCGAAAAGGTCCAATGTAACGAGGAGCCA
>NW_025277055.1:0-1274 GCF_018294505.1 Triticum aestivum
TTGTCGAACTCCAAGGTGCGCTTACGTGTCGGTCATCAACAATCACTGTTTGGGCCGATTCTGGCCCGTTTCTTGGACTACTACTCTATTTTGGGGTCTCGGAGTCATTTCCATGATTGACGAACCCCAGGGTGCGTTTACGTGTCGGTCATCAACACTCACATATTTGGCCGAATCGTGTCCGTTTCGTGCACTATTACTCAATGTTTTGGAGACCCAGAGGGATTTCCACGATTGATGAACCCCGGGGTGCATTTATGTGTCTGTCGTCAACACTCACGGTTTTGGCCAATTCTGACATGTTTCGTGGACTATTACTCACGGTTTTGGGGTCCCGAAGTGATTTCCATAGTTGTTGAACTCCAAGGTGTGCTTACGTGTTGGTCATCAACACTCGCAGTTTTGGCCGATTCTGGCCCGTTTCATGGACTATTACTCAACGTTTTGGGGTCCCAAAGCGATTTCCATGGTTGTCGAATTCCAAGGTGCGCTTACATGTCGGTCATCAACAATCACAGTTTGGGCCGATTCTGGCCCGTTTCTTGGACTATTACTCTATTTTGGGGTCTTGGAGTCATTTCGATGATTGACGAACCCTTGGTGCGTTTACGTGTCGGTGATCAACACTCACATATTCGGCCGAATCGTGTCCGTTTCGTGCACTATGACTCAATGTTTTGGAGACCCAGAGGGATTTCCACGATCGATGAACCCCGGGGTTCGTTTATGTGTCCGTCGTCAACACTGAGAGTTTTGGCCAATTCTGACGGGTTTCGTGGACTATTACTCACCGTTTTGGGGTCCCGAAGCGATTTCCATAGTTGTTGAACCCGAAGGTGTCCTTACGTGTTGGTCATCAACACTCGCAGTTTTGGCCTATTCTGGCCCGTTTCATGGACTATTACTCACCGTTTTGGGGTCCCAAAGCGATTTCCATGGTTGTCGAACTCCAAGGTGCGCTTACGTGTCGGTCATCAACAATCACTGTTTGGGCCGATTCTGGCCCGTTTCTTGGACTATTACTCTATTTTGGGGTCTCAGAGTCATTTCCATGATTGACGAACCCTTGGTGCGTTTACGTGTCGGTGATCAACACTCACATATTCGGCCGAATCGTGTCCGTTTCGTGCACTATGACTCAATGTTTTGGAGACCCAGAGGGATTTCCACGATCGATGAACCCCGGGGTTCGTTTATGTGTCCGTCGTCAACACTGAGAGTTTTGGCCAATTCTGACGGGTTTCGTGGACTATTACTCACCGTTTTGGGGTCCC
>NW_025277056.1:0-1274 GCF_018294505.1 Triticum aestivum
ACAGATGGATAGATTGGATTTTTCTGATCATTTTTCATATATAATTTGTCCAATTTGGAGTTACAGAATAAAAGTTATGAATTTTTGAAGTTTAATTAATATTCTGGAATTTTCCTGATTTAATTTAATCCAGAAATATCATTTACTGCGTCAGCCTGACGTCACAGTGACATCAGCAGGTCAACAGGGCTGGCTCGGGTCAAACCTGACGTGTGGGGTCCACACGTCAGTGTCACAGGGGCTAATCCCGCGTTGACCCCGGGCTGGTTAGCTTTGACTAAGCCCTGGGGCCCACTTGTCAGCGTCAGTAGGTGGTGGATTAGTGGTTAATCAACTAGGCCACGTCAGCTCGCCGGAGTTCTGGCCGGCGGCGACCAACAGTGCGGCGGCGATAGTGGTTTTGGTCGTTTCGGCCACCAAATGGAACGCGGCGACCACCGGAGTGAAGCTGAGGACGACCCGCGGCTCTTGGCGGAGTCCGTTGGGATCGGGGTGGCCGGAGTTGACGGCGGTGAGCTCGGCTGCGGCCGCCGGGGTTCGGTCATGCACGGGAGTGGTGCTGGAGCTCGAAGTCGAGCAAAATGAGGCGCTAGGGATGCTCTACTGGGTTCTGTGAACGCGTTGGACTCGCCGGGGTGACCAAATGGTCACCGGAGCTGCGTCGACGGCGAGCTCGGCGATGGCGGAGGTTCGGCCGTGGTGGAGATGAAGCTACGGTGAGGGAACGAGGGGGAGAAGAGGGGGAAACGGTGGCGTAGCTCACCGCGGTTGCAGTGGGCGTCGAAGCGGGCTCGGGGACGCGCTGGAGACGGCGAATTCGTCGGCGACGGTGGTCGGAGCCCGAAGAGGGGGACGGCGACGTGGCGGCGATGCAGGGCTTCCGGGGACTCGTGGAGCGGTGGGGAGGAAGAGGGAGTTGTGGCGGAGCTTCTGAGCTACTCGGGGGAGCGAGGGGTGGCCGGAGACAGTGGCTACGGCGAACGGCGGCGACGGTGTGCTTCGGCCGAGAGCGAGAGAGAGCGAGGGAGAAACGGGGGAGAGTGAGCGAGAGCAGGGGGGATCGGGACGGGCTGCGGACGTCGTCCACGCGGCCAGGAGGGCGTCGGCAAGCAGGAGGTGGCCGCGCGGCCGCGCGCGCGCGAGCACGCAGCAGCTTCGGGGCGTGGGGAGGAAGACGACGGGGAGCTACAGTGTTGGGCTGGGTCGGTTGCTGGCTGGGCCGGCCGGCTGGCTGGGCCGCACAGGTAAGTCTTCCCCTTTCTTTTTTTCTGTTT
>NW_025277057.1:0-1274 GCF_018294505.1 Triticum aestivum
GCCACGTGCCTACCGCATCACAGCCCACCCCTACGGTCAGCGCTGCGCACGGCCTCCAGCATACTACAAACACCAGAAACTACTTGCAACTCCTGGACAGAGGACAAGGGTGATCAAGAAGCCGAGAGGGTCCATTGGTTTCGGGCCCAATGCGTGGTAGTAGCTGAATCATGGATCACAAACACAGAACTCAGTTCCTGAGGACGGCTTCAATGAGACAACCCACCATGTACTCCTACATGGCCTCTCACCGCTACCTTTACCAAATCGTATTCACACACTTAGCTCACACAGTAGGACATGTTCACACACCTCTGATTCATCCCCGATGAATCAGACCTGACTCAACTCTAAGCAGTAGCAGGCATGACAAACAAGCATGAATGAGTAGGCACAACAGGGCTCAAACAACTCCTACTCATGCTAGTGGGTTTCATCTATTTACTGTGGCAGTGACAGGTCATGCAAAGGATAAAGGGGTTCAGCTACCGCAGCAAGTAACAGATGAATCGGTGTTGTCCTAATGCAGTAAAAGAGAGCAGGAGCGAGAGAGTGGGATTTTATCGGAATGAACAAGGGGGTTTTGCTTGCCTGGCACTTCTGAAGATAACATTGAGTCTTCATCAGTGTCAACGGTCACAACGTCGGAACATCATCTACCGGGAGGGAACAGATACCGGCAACAAAGAAGAAATACAATCAATGCAATGCACAATATGATGCATGCTCATGGCATGGCAATATGAGTGTGTTTTGGGCTAATGCAACTAGCAGCAGGTTAAATGAAGTTGGTTTGAATACAAGATTCAATTCAAACTCCATATGTGATTATTCAAATGCCATTTAATTGATTTGTGCTAAACAGCAGCTATAAGTTGTTCTAACATGCATGAAAATGGTACAGATGGATTCCTTGAATTTTTCTGATAATTTTTCATATATAAATTATTTAATTTGGAGTTACGGTTGAATTTCTATGATTTTTAGAAGTTTATACAATTTTCTGGAATTTCCTGAATTATTTTAAAACCAGAAAATGATTTATTGCGTCAACACTAGGTCATGCTGATGTCAGCAGGTCAACTAGGCGGGTCTAGGTCAAACCTGACAGTGGGTCCCGCGTGTCAGTGACTCAGTTGGTTAACTGGGTTGATTAGGGTTAAACTAATACTAACGAAAATGTCAGCAGGGCTGGGCCCACATGTCAGTGGCTTAAATAATTAACTAACTTAATTAGTGTTAACTAATCTAACACCTAAACTAATTAACAGGGG
>NW_025277058.1:0-1274 GCF_018294505.1 Triticum aestivum
GATTCTGACCCGTTTCGTGGACTATTAATTATTGTTTGGGTGTCCCAGAGCGATTTCCATGGTTGTCGAATCCCAAGGAGTGCTTACGTGTTGGTTGTCAAGACTCGTAGTTCAGGCCGATTTTGACCCGTTTGTTGGACTATTACTCGGTTGTGGGGTCTCGAAGTGATTTCCACGATTGACGAACCCCAGGGTGTGTCTACGTGTCGGTCATCACCACTCGCGGTTTTTGTTGATTGTGACCCGGTCGTGGACTATTACTCACCGTTTTGGGGTCCCGAAGCGATTTCCATAGTTGTTGAACCCCGAAGTGCATTTACGTGTCTGTCATCAACACTCGCATTTTTTGTCGGTTGTGACCTGTTTCATGGACTATTACTCACCGTTTTGGGGCCCGTAGCAATTTCCATAGATGTTGAACCCCAAGGTGCACTTACGTGTCGGTCATCAACACTCGCATTTTTGTCGATTGTGACCCGTTTCGTGGACTATTACTCACCGTTTTGGGGTCCCGTAGTGATTTCCATAGTTATTGAACCCCAAGGTGCACTTACGTGTCGGTCATCAACACTCGCAGTTTTGGCCGATTCTGGCCCATTTCATGGACTATTACTCACCGTTTGAGGGTCCCGTAGTGATTTCCATAGTTATTGAACCCCAAGGTGCACTTACGTCTTGGTCATCAACACTCACAGTTTTGGCTGATTCTGGCCCATTTCATGGACTATTACTCATTGTTTTGGGGTCACGGAGTGATTTCAGCGATTGACGAACCTCGGGGTGCGTCTACGTGTCGGTTATCAACACTCGCGGTTCTTAGCGATTCTGACCCGTTTCGTGGACTATTAATTATTGTTTGGGTGTCCCAGAGCGATTTCCATGGTTGTCGAATCCCAAGGAGTGCTTACGTGTTGGTTGTGAAGACTCGTAGTTCAGGCCGATTTTGACCCGTTTGTTGGACTATTACTCGGTTGTGGGGTCTCGAAGTGATTTCCACGATTGACGAACCCCAGGGTGTGTCTACGTGTCGGTCATCACCACTCGCGGTTTTTGTTGATTGTGACCCGTTCGTGGACTATTACTCACCGTTTTGGGGTCCCAAAGCGATTTCCATAGTTGTTGAACCCCGAAGTGCATTTACGTGTCTGTCATCAACACTCGCATTTTTTGTCGATTGTGACCTGTTTCATGGACTATTACTCACCGTTTTGGGGCCCGTAGCAATTTCCATAGATGTTGAACCCCAAGGTGCACTTACGTGTCGGTCATCAACA
>NW_025277059.1:0-1274 GCF_018294505.1 Triticum aestivum
GTTGAGGGGAGGACTTACTCGGGAAAGTAAGGCACGAGGAAGTTATCCTTATCTTGGTTTGCCAGAATGACGCCTTCGAGGTAAGAACTCGCGACTTGCCGGTCCCCAGCGCTGCCCAAGATCTTGGCACGCATGTAGAAGGGGTCGACTATCACGATGTCCGGGGTCTTGTCGCGAATGATCCGCATCTCCATACTCAGCGAAAATAGCCGAACGAAGGTGTAGTGCAGCGGATGAAGGTTAAACATAGCAAAGTTGTCATCAAACCGCAGGACGATCGTACCCCCGATGTCGCCATCCACAAAGCCCTTGCCCTCTGGCACCTTGGCCACGAAAACCGGGTATGCCACATCCTTCTCTCTGAGACGCCGCTTCTCCAAAGAAAGAACACTGTCGTGCAGACTCCGCATAGCACCGGTTGCAGCATTGAGCATATTTGGTGGTAGCATCGCCCTACCCGCCACATGCACCCTCCTCGAGATATCCTGCGGTGAAGGTGGCCCGTCCTGAGCACGGATCGTACTCGGTGCCGGCTGGCTCGCACCCTTCTTAGTCTTTCTTTTGTGTGCCTTCTTCTTCTCCTGTAATGGGACCGAGTTCTGCTCACAGACCGCCTTCTTGAGTGTGTTGGGGCTGATAATATTTCGCACCTCGCCTATCTGAGGCTCGGTGAAGTCGGCAGCTGGAGGCGTCTCCTGAGAGCTGAACGCCAGACGGCTCCTGTTGCAACTTGGCTTCTCCGCGGTACGAGCTAGATCGCACACGTCTTTTGTTGGGTTTTGTTCTTGAGAAGGAGGCCCCATGAAGTCGCCATCGTACCCATGCTCGGCAAAGTACTGATCGACGTTGCCAAATGTATCATCGTCGTCGTCGTCGTTCTGATCCTGTGCCATATGCATGTTTGGATCCAGTGGCATAGGGATGTCCGGCACCGTTACGGCGGTCTTGCCATGGGGCCGACTTGGCGCCGGCACGACTGGCGGTGTTGTCTTTGGGGTGGTGTCCCCCGCCCCCAAACGAATCTGGCTCTTCGGCCAAAGCAGGGGCCAGCTCAGGCAGGCGCTGAGGGTCATCACGTCATCATCGTCGGCCCCGACGGGTCGAATCGGAGGTAACAAGTCGTCGCAGCCTGGCAGCATCCGAACCAGTTGAACCCTAAACAAGTTGGGTGGCATCTGGGTACCGTGGAACAAGGGGTTGCCCGGTTGAACGATTTTGCCCTTGGCGACATCGACCAACTCGTTGTTCACGAAGTGGAGGAGAGTGCACGGAAC
>NW_025277060.1:0-1274 GCF_018294505.1 Triticum aestivum
TTAATCCAGCGATTCAAAGCCACACAAGGGACGGGACACGGCGCCGGTAGTCGGCCGCAGTACAACGGGGGATCTACCGGCAGACACGGGTCCAAAGCTACTCATGCGCTTAGTAGCCAACAAGCGGTCAAACCAACCAAGCCTCCGCCCGTGCAGAGCACGGGAGGATCACTTGCACGAAGGCGTCCTGCAAGGCCAAATCACGCGTGTGTCACACCCGCAGCAATAAAGTTACGAATGCAACGATTTTCCGAAGGCAACTTAATCGGGACGTCGGTGCAACATTGTCCGACGGTCTTAACGTGCACGAAACGGGCTACTTTCCTGTTTCCCGAGCCGCATTCGGCTGTTGGGTCAGAATTTCACTTGAGACGTACAGGGGACCGGGACAGCGATGACGTTGCCCCCGGGGGGCAACGGTTTTCCGGAGGCGACATTCGAGGCACACCGTTGCGACTGTTTACCGTCGGTCGGATCGTGTACGTAACGGGGTACTTTCCTGTTTCCCGAGCCACGTTCGGCTGTAGGGTCAGGATTTCTCACGAGACGTACATGGGACCGAGCCAGCACCTTCGTGATGGCATAACGACGGGACATCCGAGGCAACGTTGGGAAAGGATGGGCGTATGAGAAAACGGGTGTTTTTCCTAAGAAAAACCAACCGTGTTCCGTACGCCCACCAGGAAGGACCCCTCCTCCCTACTATACCCGAGGGTTTTAGCCCCCATTGGGACCCCTGCCCTTCAGTTTGTGAAGGAAGGGTACACTGTTTTGAAACGCCGCCGTGGCAGCGTTTTTCTGCCATGAGACATGTTTTCGCTGCCATGGCACCGTTTCTTGACCATCATTAGCTAGTTTTGACCCGGTTTCCATGGCGTATGGGCCTTTTTTTCTCCCGGACCTCTCGTACCCGTTCACGTGTCCATGTACGTGCGTGTCCACGTACCGCCCGTTCACCGGTCCGTGTACGTGTAACGGTCCGTGCACGTGCAGCCCGTTCACGGGTCCGTGTGCGTGTGTGTGCGTCGTACGTGTTTTTGCCCAGTTTTCCATGGCGTGCGTCCGGTTCCGTCCACGACGGGCGTCACCCACTTTTTTCCCGTGTCCACGTACCGCCCGTTCACGGGTCCGTGTACGTGTGTGTGCCTCGTACGTGGTTTTGCCCAGTTTTCCATGGCGCGCGTCCGGTTCCGTCCACGACGGGCGTCGGCCACTTTTTTCCCGTGTCCACGTACAGCCCGTTCACGGGTCCGTGTATGTGTGTGCCTCGTACG
>NW_025277061.1:0-1274 GCF_018294505.1 Triticum aestivum
ATGGAGCGGACGTTTTGAAGACTCCAACATTTCATTGAAGGCCTTTGCAGATTCCTCCATCTCCTCGTCCGAATCCCGAGCATCATCAAAGTCTTGCACCATGTTTTCCATCCCGGTACCATGCTCGTCGGTGCGACGACGATCCACCTCAGCTCGGTCACGTTGGGCAGACTCACCATGAAATGTCCACACCGTATAATCGGGCGTAAAACCACTCTTCTGCAGGTGTTTGCCCATTTCAGCCTCTGTCCTCTTTTCCCAATTGCCGCACCGTAAAAAGGGGCACCAGGTTTTCCTCTGGCCATTTGCAAATGCGGCTCGCACAAACCCCTTGGTTTTTGTGAACCATTCAGTGCTCCATTTGTTCTGACCAGTGTGACCGGTGTACATCCACGCACGATCACTCATCTTGACTTTCAGAGCTACTAGACACACAACAAATATATATATATATATAATTCAGCATGTATGTATTCATCAGTTGATCTACTTTGTCAATTTTATTACGTCCATGCAACCTACACTCTAATAGGTAATGATAGGTCCTAATCCCACCCGAGTATGTTTAGATTGGGTTCATTTTCCCATGCTATGCCCCGGATCCTACGCAAAATTTCGGCAGCACCTCCCCGATGTTCTCCTGATACACGTCTCTGCAATAAACAGAGAGGATGTGTACCCGGAGAACAACAGGGGAGGCACTGACGAAATTTATGCGTCGGATCCGGAGCAAAGCATATGGGAAAACGAACCCAATCTAAACATACTCGGGCTGTCCATGGATAGCGTTGGACAATTCGAAAGAATCAAGGTTATAAATATGCAAATGCATGCATATTTATAACTATGACGCTTTCGAACGGGAGACACATATTGGTTACGCATACTGATGATTCAAGACACATATATATCTAGCTATCAAGTCTCATCGGAATAGATCAAATAATTAATGGGGGAAGAGGACATGTCATTTGTGCTCACCCACGAACGAAGGGGCAGAGCTCGTCAAACGCACGGCGAGGTCGTCGAACACCAAACCTCGCAGCGATGAAACAACTGCACATTTAAAACTACCCGATCAACACAATTATATATGATGTTTTTCATAACAAAATCGAAAGATATATGACCTAACTAATAATTCACAAATATATGACCCCGTCGGCTTCTGGAAGGCCAAAGAACACCTTTTCGGGAGGTGTCGGGGGTCAGGGTGTCGTGTCGGTCTCGGGGTGCCGTGTCGGGGTCGGGGTCTCGGGGTCGGGGTGTCGGGT
>NW_025277062.1:0-1274 GCF_018294505.1 Triticum aestivum
GCCAAGGGTGAAATCTGAGAAGGTGTTATCTTCCTTTGCATCTGCATCCTCCATCACCATTCATCATGGTAGTAAGTTGTGTTACCGGACCCTTGACACGGATGTTGATAAAACCTTGATGATTATGGAAATGCTCAAGTTCTTGAGAGCACGCACAAGCGCTACGTGTTATCATCATCTCTAACTGGGATTCCTCTCAGTTTCCTCGGCAAATGCTATGACCTTTTCAAACAGTGAATTCACTCTCTTTTGTTGGGTTCTTCCCCAGTTACCAGAATCATTCCCAGCATTTGCATTTTGTTCCCAGCTTGCACCGCCAATGTGCCATTCTACCATGGATCTCTTCCATTTCCGGTGATAAGCAAAATCATCCATTACGTTGTCTTCAACAAGGTAATCCACATCATCCAAGTCCGAGTATGCCATTCTACCGACCCCCGCCAATCGATTGCTGTGATTTGCCTTCGGCTGATATAGAGAGTCTCAACAATCTCTATATCAAAGGTAATTCTTTTTGCCACTTAAGATAATACTCTACGAATCACCCTCCTCCAGGATGTTTCGTCGTGGTATCATGGCAATTCAACTCCTCGCTATGTTGACAACCGATCATCACCTTCTTAAGTGTGGAATTGTTGTCCACCTAGTGAACCTTCGTCATCCGTTTCTTCCATCCCTCTCGATGTGTATCTCGTGTCTCAACCCGAGAAATGGTCCTATGTCTCATTCCGTGAGTTGTTCGATCTTCGAGAAGATCGACCCCTCTAGAGTTTTCCTTTCCTCTTCTTGTCATGATTAGCTGGAGTTCTCAGAGCAAAACGACAAGACAAAGATGGTGTTCAAATCAACGTTCATTTGAAGTACAACCTGGATCGTGAAGATTGTACTAGTTTGCGTTTCCCCTTCATCCTACCCTACGCTTGAATCTCGAGACGAGATTCTTGTTTAGTGGGGGTGAGTTGTCACATCCCTAGCTGCTGGTAGTGCTCTAGGCTAGCTCATGTGTGCATCATGTTTAAATTCTGAAAATTTGAACTGAGGGAATTTTGGAAGCCTCAAAAACTTAAATAAAAGAGGGGCAAAAACCCTAGAAATCTCATTCATTGCTCCAAAATGCTCTTCTTAAATGTTTGATAATTTTTGGTAAGGGTTCTGGTCCCAACCAAAATATTGAACATTTTTAAGGATTTATTTTTGGGACTTTGGATTTAATTCATTAGCTATTTGAATTTGAATTATATTCATATAATTGGAATATAATTTCAAATACCCCT
>NW_025277063.1:0-1274 GCF_018294505.1 Triticum aestivum
CAGCTACTACCATGCATTGGGCCCGAAACCAATGGACCCTCTCGGCTTCTTATTCACCCTAGTTCTCCGTCTAGGAGTTGCAAGTAGTTTCTGGTGTTTGTAGCCTACTGGAGGCCGTGGACAGCGCTGACCGTAGGGGTGGGCTGTGATGCGGTAGGTACGTGGCACGGTGTACCGAATACCCGTTAGGTATCTCGGGAACCCTGTTCACATCGTTCGGGGCCGTATGGGAAACCTCGGCCGGACTCCCTGCGGATGGAACCTGGATAGGCGATAAACCTGGACTGGAGGCTTAGGTGATTAGGTAGGTCGTGGCCGACACCCACGTTGGGCTTCCGCTTGAAGGTTGCCGAGTACATGTCGTGTAAACGACGGTAAGTGGTGAGAGCGTGTATGAAGGAGTACACCCCTGCAGGGTTAACATGATCTATTCGAATAGCCGCGTCCGCGGTAAAGGACTACTTGGTTGCCTATACAATTCATAGACAAGTAAATGGAAACTGTTAAAAGCCTCAAGATAAGTGTGAGTGCCGAGGATGGCTCTTCCGTAGGAAGACGGAGGTGGATCCTCGGTAGTGTATTGAAGTGGTGAGTAGTGGACTCGTGTGCGAAAAACCATTTCAAGTTGAAGTATCGTAGGATAGTCTAGCCAAGAGTCAAAGCTGGCTTGCTGCAATAACTCCACCAACCCTTCTTGATAATATGCATGTATGTAGGATCTGATGTAAGTCTTGCTGAGTACCTTTGTACTCATGTTTCTATAATCTACATTTTTACAGAAGACGCTGCAACCCCTTCTGATGGGTTCTATGTAGACATTGACATCAACGAGTAGGCTAAAGGCCCAGGTGGTGACCCTCAGCTTGTGAAGGACCACGTAGTATAGCTAGGCTTTCCAAGCCTCTTTTATTTTACTAGTTGTCTGTACTCAGACAATGTACTTCCGCTGCTGGTTTGTATGACTGTATGACTTGTATGTTGGGTCGTGAGACCCGTACCTTTGTGTATGTTATGTATGGCTCCCTGAGCCTTAAATAAAGTACTTGTGTCGTAGAGTCATGTTGTGATGCTTCGTTGTATTTGCACATATCGAGCATATTGTGTGTATGATTGAAATGCTTGGTATGTGTGGGATCTGACTATCTAGTTGTTTATCTTTAGTAGCCTCTCTTACCGGGAAATGTCTCCTAGTGTTACCGCTGAGCCATGGTAGCTTGCTACTGCTCTGGAACACTTAGGCTGGCCGGCATGTGTCCTTCTTCGTTCCTGTGTCT
>NW_025277064.1:0-1274 GCF_018294505.1 Triticum aestivum
AATATTCTCTACTCCCTTCGTTCCTAAATATAAGTCTTTTTAGAGATTCCACTACGGACTATATACGGATGTATATAGACATACTTTAGAGTATAGATTCGCTCAATTTGCTCCGTATGTAGTCCATAGTGAAATCTCTTGACTTATATTTAAGAAATGAGGGAGTACTACATTTTCCACTATTGGACTGTGTTCTGAATATAACATGGCGAATAGTCCGGACAACCATATTTCTCCTCCACATATGGGCTGAATTTGGGGAGTCCGGATGGTTGGATTTTGGGGAGCCCGTTGGACGCCCATTTGATGTTCGAACACATCAAACGTATGAGTAAGATATAAGCTTCAACCTTGAAGGCGGCCTTAATCACTTGTTTGATTCATTTATATACATCATAACTCGCAACAACGCACAGACATTCTACCAGTGAATGTGCAGGACGATGTCAGACTTGCATGTGATATAGGAATTTCAAAACTCATTCTAGAGTCGACGTCAGACTTGCATGTGATATGGGAATTTTGAAACTCATTCTAGAGTCTGAAGCTAAAGAGCTCAGCAGGAATTTGGAGTTTTTCCAATTGTCTTTCACTGGACGTGAAGCCAATGTAGGTGCACTGTTGTGTGCTAAGCAAGCTTCAGCTTGCAGAAGTAGATGTTTATTGATAAACTATGATCGTTTTTTTTCTTTTTTTGGAGATTGAACTACTGTCAGTTAATGAATGAAAGCATCTTGAGTTGCAAAAAAAAAATTGTTAGAATAGTGGTGCTTCCATTTGTCATGAAGAATGTTTCTTTTGCACAAAAACATGTTCCATTGTGAAAAAATATATCTTACATAATAAATCATAATTAGTTTTTACAGATTAATCATTAGGAAAATTCACAATGTACCATTTTTTTTCAAAACTGCCAGATATGTTTTCAAAGAGATCAGGCGTGATTCTTCGAAGGAAATCAAAGTTACGTAGTACTATGAGTTAAGAGATTGAGAAGCTACAAAAGGATAAAATTGACGGGACTAGTTACCAACAAATCAGGAACTCTAATCTGTCAAAAGCAGGGCTTCCTCCACAAGATCAAACGTTCAACACCCTTCTAATCGTACGGCCTTCGACTAGTCTGATAGGAGATGCCTAGCGGCTCCCATAGAAAAAGCAAAGAAGGTTCAGACAAGATAGAATAAAGGGAAACACTAACCTCCAGATGTCTGATTAGAGAGCATTCGTCAGACCGGCCGTGTGCCGTTGATCCATGTTGGATCTTTTTTTTT
>NW_025277065.1:0-1274 GCF_018294505.1 Triticum aestivum
GAAGGCGAATATAGAGCCTTCATTGATGTTGAAGGTCTTTGCAACTTTAGGCCAGTGTCTGTGGATGATTGACCATCCATCCTTCGTCCTCTTCAAGAATAGTTCAATATTGAACCGTGGGTGTTGTATGAAAACCTTCCTCGCCTCCTGACCATAGAGGTGGTGTGAGAGGTAATCATTAGTGAACTGCTTTGGAAAGGCCTAAAAACAAGGATGTGCACAAATATATTCTCTATATTGGAAATGGGGCAAAGGAATAAAAAAGGGCAAGGTATAATAGTTAGTACCATCTTGTAGTGAACTGATGTCTTTTTCATTGTGCAGACAAAGATCTTGTTGTTTTTTGTCGCAAATTTCTTTATCCTAACAATCTTTCTGAGTTTCTTTACTTGATTGATATTCATGGACAACTCATTTCCATATATTTAAAAAGGGTTGAACGGTGGGTCGAAACCTCTAACAGCAGGACCTACATGTGCAAAACCAAATTGTTAAAAACCTAAATATTAGAATGGTTCCTGCAGTTGCACAATAATGTGTTATTAGACAACGGACCATGCACGTGCTAACCTCGATTGTAAACCTCAGTGCTTCCCTTTGTTTCCCTGCAACACATATAAGGTAGTTAATTGTCACGCCCAATATGCGATCCTATCCGATAGGAACTCGAAGGTTCCACCAAGGATAGAGCCGCATATTGAAACGGTTTTGCAAGGTGGATATCATTACATCATACCATTATATAATAAAGGGGGATACATACAAAAGGCATACAATGCCACATGAATACAACAACATCACACAAAAAAGCAACATCCGACTATGGATGAAATGCAACCAGAAACTCAAACGACATCCACCCTGCTAGCCCAGGCTACCGACCAGGAACCTAACCCCTAATCAAAGAAGAAGAAGAAGCAGAAGAACTCCAAGCAAGCATACATCACTCTCACATCAGATCATCGCATTACCTGTACCTGCAACTATTATTGTAGTAATCTGTGAGCCACGAGGACTCAGCAATCCCATTACCATGGGTATCAAGACTAGCAAAGCTTAATGGGTATGGAAAGGATACGTGGTGAGGTTGCAGCAAACGACTAAGCATTCTATGGTGGCTAACTTATGAGTACAAGAATAAGGTGAGAAGCTACGCAAATGGTCGCAGACTAGTAATGATCAAGAAGTGATCCTGAACTACTTACGTTCAAACATAACCCCACCGTGTTCTCTTCGCGAACTCACCCGAAAAGAGACAATCACGGTTACACACG
>NW_025277066.1:0-1274 GCF_018294505.1 Triticum aestivum
AACCGGGACCAAAGAGTTCCCTATATATACCCCATCGCCATAGCAGAGCACTCCACAGTGCTCTGTTTTTTCTGGCCGGCGAGGGGAGGGCATTTGGGTGCTCTAGCTCACGTCCTATGCACATGAGGTGTTCGATGAAATGTCTGAGCCACACTAGTTAATCTTTCTCCTCTCGAAACTCGACCTCCGAGCTCCATTTTCCCCGAGATTTGTCTAGGTTTAGCGGTCCGTCACGTCCAGTCCCTGTCTTCACCGCCGTCGATCGCCCGCGCCGATCTCGTCGCCAGCACCACCGTGGTGAGCCTCTTGTTCTTATCTTCTTTCTGAAAGGAAAAACTTCTTACTTTAGATATTTACTTGTCTAACTTTGTTACTTTTATTAATCCTTCTTATTACATAGTGCGATGGTTTTGGTATCCGCCCCCGTCGGCCCTCCTCCTGTCTATGATTCGGATGTGGTATATATTATCTTTTTATAACTATTTGTTTCATTTATAGTTTATGACAAATATACCGACCAACGTGACATAGATTTTATTTATCTAGGAGGTGGTTGAACCGGAAATTCTAACCGACCCGATTGTCGAGAGGTTAAATTTAGTTGAAGAAGAAAACAATTACTTGAAGGAAAAAAAAATTGAGGAGGAGAAGATGATATTGGAGTTGCATGTTGCGGATGTCGTCGATGATCACAATATCTAGATGGATGCAATGCGCTTGAAGATTAGAAAGATTAGAAAATATGCCATTCATACCGAGGCTTGGTATCATTATGCCGTTGGATCAATTGTTACCTTGGTTGCGATTATGATCGCATTTGTTTTCGCATTGAAATGTTTTACATAGTTTCAATGTATGGTTTAATTAATTAGATGCTCTGGAGAGCTATATATATGTTGTTAGATGAGAACTATGTATGTACTTTGGTTTTAATGTGATGATGAACTTCTCTTAATTTGGTCACTTAATTATCTATTCATGATGTTCTGTAATGGTTTTTGACACACTTAATTATATATAATGCACGCAGATGAACCGGCAATGGATGTACGGTGACAGACACACCTCCGAGTACATTAAGGGCGTGCATGATTTTCTCGAAGTGCCTGAGGCAAACAAGCAGAATGGTTTTATGTGTTGTCCATGCCCTATATGTGGGAATACGAAGTCTTACTCTGACCGGAAAATCCTTCACACCCACCTGCTTTACAAGGGTTGCATGCCACACTATAATGTTTGGACGAGGCACGGAGAAATAGGGGTTATGATGGAAG
>NW_025277067.1:0-1274 GCF_018294505.1 Triticum aestivum
TTTCCTCTGTACTAGAGTAGAACTAATGACTAGTTTATCTCTATTAATTTACATATATAATAGGATAACATTATAGTGAGCAAGTGTCTGAATAAAAATATATCGAATCCACTAATAAAAAATGCTTTGTCAAAATAATGCTTTGGACAATTGGATCTACGTCAGAAGGTATGTGGATCGTGATAGGTCTACGTCATGTCTTGTAGACCGCGTCTATACCGAAGAAAAAGCAAAGGAACGCGTGAAAAGGTCAGTAGGCGAACAGCACAGCCCGATCTTCACATCCTCAGTCTATTTTGACCGAGTACGTACCAGCTGCTTGCTTGTGTTCCCACCTGTACACGCACTCCATTCCACGCTTCCACCAACCGCACATTTTTCTCCATCCCACCCGGGTGTAGGCTGCATTGGAGTACTATATATAGGAACCAATACAGCCATCTAGGGAAGCAAACGCATTCTCTGCTCAAGGATCAATACAGCACCTGCCTGGTAATCTCCTCTGCTAGCTCTTCTTGCAGTTCCAACCACAATGGCTGCCATGAGAACCATTCTTCTCGTCGTAGCTGCGATGGCAGTCCTGAGCTCCGCGTCAGCGGCGATCTACAACGTGGGCGAGCGGGGCGGCGCATGGGACCTTAGCACCAACTACGACACTTGGGCATCCTCTAGGAACTTCCAAACGAGCGATCAAATCGTCTTCAAGTACTCCCCTCAGGCACACGACGTCCTCGAGGTCAGCAAGGCAGACTACGACTCCTGCAGCACCGCCAGCCCTGTCACCACCTTCAACTCCGGGAATGATGTCGTGACCCTCACCGCCACTGGTACCCGCTACTTCATCTGCGGTTTCCCTGGTCATTGCGCGGGCGGCATGAAGGTTAAGATCGATGTCATGCCAGGCTCCTCCTCTTCGTCACCCGCCCCGGCGAACGGCCCAAGTGCAAGCAATGCTCCCCCGCCGACTCCTGTCTCCACTGCCACCAATGTGCAGGCCACCGGGTTTGGCCTTGCTGTTTTGCTTGCCGTTGTCGGCCTCATGGCTTGAGTGCATCTCTGCATTCGCAGGCACATGTGTACTTTATGTATAGTTAAGAAATTATTACTAGCAATTTTCTGTGTGTATAGTCAAGTAGTTATGTGTATGTTGGACGTATTTTGGGCTTTGCGTTTTGTTGATTCATTTTGGAGGATTTGTTAAAAAAGATTCTTTTGGTCTTATACAATATTTGTCCTGAAACACGTTCGTTTTAAACCATAAGAGCCCAGACTTT
>NW_025277068.1:0-1274 GCF_018294505.1 Triticum aestivum
GAAGAGGCGGGACGCGTCTCCGGGGCGTGGCCCCCCTCACGGACGGCGATGACACGGTAGTAGACGTTCTGTGGTAACGATGCAGCGTCAATATTACTAAATACTCGGAGCGCGATAAAATTATGATTTTTTTGCACGACGTCGGCACATGTGCTATAGGAACGATGGTATTTTTTCATAATTTTTGGTGATGGAGAAGTATCCGTAAAATTCCCTCTACGCGGATTGCCCTTCGCGCGTCTACGACTGTGGCCGGCGGCCTCCGGGGGCTAGCATGCCGCCAAATCTTGCGCCGGCGGCCTCCCACAAGTCTGGAAGTGTTTTCGCGGTTGCAAACGCCCGGCACGCGTGTCCGGGGTGTGCCCCCCTCACGAACGGCGCTGCCGCCGGCACCTGGAGGGGGGAAACGGACGCGTGGGGTCTACACGGAGGGGATCTTGCTGTGGGTCTTCCCCGGATGTTGCTCCAATGTGTTCCTATGGGCGGACCTAACACAACCGGGTGGGGAGGTCCACTGGTCAAAGCCCGTCCGTGCAAAGTCAAAGGGGTAGATCCCGTGGTCAAACGCTACAGGGTTAGGCGGGACGGGGGCACTGGGGGGTAGCAATGCCACCGGAGCGTCGCACCGGGCCCTCATACATGCGGGGTGGTGTGGTGGCATGTCCGAAGAGGCGGGACGTGTCTCCGGGGCGTGGCCCCCCTCACGGACGGCGATGACACGGTAGTAGACGTTCTGCGGTAACGATGCGGCGTCAATATTACTAAATACTCGGAGCGCGATAAAATCATGATTTTTTTTTGCACGACGTGGGCACATGTGCTATAGGAACAATGGTATTTTTTTCATAATTTTTGGTGATGGAGAAGTATCCGAAAAATTCCCTCCACGCGGATTGCCCTTCGCGCGTCTACGGCTGTGGCCGGCGGCCTCCGGGGGCTAGCATGACGCCAAATCTTGCGCCGGCGGCCTCTCACAAGTATGGAAGTGTTGTCGCGGTTGCAAACGCCCGGCACGCGTGTCTGGGGTGTGGCCCCCTCACGAACGGCGCTGCCGCCGGCACCTGGAGGGGGGAAACGGACGCGTGGGGTCTACACGGAGGGGATCTTGCTGTGGGACTTCCCCGGATGTTGCTCCAAAGTGTTCCTATGGGCTGACCTAACACAACCGGGTGGGGAGGTCCATTGGTCAAAGCCCGTCCGTGCAAAGTCAAAGGGGTAGATCCCGTGGTCACACGCTACAGGGTTAGGCGGGACGGGGGCACTGGGGGGGGGGG
>NW_025277069.1:0-1274 GCF_018294505.1 Triticum aestivum
CCCTGCCGCTCCGCCACAGAGTAATAGTCGGGGGCCGTCGGGAACCCAGGCCCACCTCTACCGGGATGGAGCCACCTGTCCTTTCAGCCCCCTCGTCAGAATCACTTGCGGGTACTCAATGAGCTGACCCGGCTTTAGTCACCATCTGCAAAGTATGTATGTATGTATAGTATATACCCGTGATCACCTCCCAAGTGATCACGGCCCGATAGTATAGCAAGGCAGACTGACAAGAATGTAGGGCCAATGATGATAAACTAGCATCCTATACTAAGCATTTAGGATTGCAGGTAAGGTATCAACAGATGTAGCGACAATGTCAGGCTATGCATCAGAATAGGATTAACGAAAGCAGTTACATGCTACACTACTCTAATGCAAGCAGTATAGAGAAGAGTAGGCGATATCTGGTGATCAAAAGGGGGGGGCTTGCCTGGTTGCTCTGGCAAGAGAGAGGGGTCGTCAACTCCGTAGTCGAACTGGGCAGCAGCAGCGTCGGTCTCGTAGTCTACCGGAGAGAAGAGGGGGGAAGAAATAATGAATACAGAGCAAACAAAGCATCACAAAAATATAACAAGGCAATACGCGGTGTTCGGTGTGCCCTAACGCGGTAGTAGGTGATACCGGTGAAGGGGGGAATCATCCGGGAAAGTATTCCCGGTGTTTCGTGTTTTCGGGCAGAGGAGCCGGAGGGGAAAAGTTGCGGGTTCGATAGGTTAGGGGGGTGTGGTGGACGAACGGACTGCGTATCCGGAATCGTCTCGTCGTTCTGAGCAACTTTCATGTTGAAAATATTTTAATCCGAGTTACGGATTAAAAGATATGATTTTCTAAAGATTTTATTAATTTCTGGAATTTAATTAATTATTTAATTAATTCGAAAATGGAATTATGACATCAGCATGATGTCATGCTGACGTCAGCAGTCAACAGGGGTTGACTGGTCAACCTGACCAGTGGGGTCCAGGGGGCTGAGTCAGCATGTACAGTCAGCAGTCAACAGTTCTGTTGACTGGTCAAACTTCATCTTACACATGGGTCCCACTTGTCATAGTCACAGTTTAACTAAACATAATTAATTAGTTAATTAATTATTAGGTTATCTAATCGGAGTTAATCAGGTTAATTTAACATATCTAATTAAGTTAATTAATTTTCAAATTAATTAATTATTAATTGTCTTTAGTCATTTTATATTCTTTTTTTTTTGTTCTAACAGGGGCGGACCCACTAGTCATACCCACAGGGGGGGTTAGCCCTTAAACTAATCTGGG
>NW_025277070.1:0-1274 GCF_018294505.1 Triticum aestivum
AGCTGATGGCCTAGAAACCCCGGCCTATCGTATTAATCCGCCCGGATAGTAATAGTACGGTGTCTATTTTGTTGTTGTTTATCAACTGAATGAAACCGAGGTTGGGTGTTATTGTCTAAAAGGAACAAGACATATATTGCCCAATTTTGAACAAAAAATAAATATTTCGATGTAAATAGTAAGCTCAAGCGAGATATTTAAAGATCAGGCGGCAATAGTTTCTACATGACTTAGCAACTAGGCATGCAGGTGTTCCAAAAAGACTTTGCAACGAACGATTAAAACGAGTAGGGAGCAACAAAGACTTCAATCCAAGCTATTAACTAGAGGTCCATCCAATAGAGATCACTAGTGCACATGGCAGCGGCAGTGGCGGCGGCCCGAACACGGCACCTCCTCCCCAACCTCCTCCCATCGATCTCCCCCGGGAGCTTGAGCGCGACGTCGAACACCGCCGCCCCTTGCCTCATCTCCTCCACTAGGGCATCCATCACAGTCTCCGGAACATGCACCGCCTCCCCCCTGGCTACCACAGGCCGTTCAGTCGCCATCCGTGGCCCGGCGCAGAGCCGCCCTACCGTGGCACTGGCGAGTGGGACACCGCGGTAGGCCACCTCCACGAACGTGTCTTGGTCCACACAGGCGCTCTCTTCGTAGTTCCTCGAGGCCACGCCGAGGGTAAGGTTGAACGTCGGGTCGACCACCCCGAGCGCCGCCGCCGCAGGGGCGTCGAGGCCGGAGACGGAGCGGATCGTGATGTAGTAACGCGGCCGCGGCGAGCCGAGCACGAACCAGGTGACAAGGAGGATGGTGACCGGGACGGTGAAGAGCACGGCCTCGCACCACATCCGGGCGTTGCGCTTCCTCTCCTCGGCCTCCGGGTCTCCGTCGGCCATGACCTCCTGGTTCTCAACGTCGGCGTCCATCTCCGGCTCCTGTCGACTTGCTTTTGCGGCGTTGCTGCTTGCAGGCAGATCGGTCGACGTTCGTGCAGGAGTAGTATGGGTAGGTAGATAGATGGGGATTCGCGAGCCAGTTTGATGGCCGAAAACTCCTTTCCTTTTCTTTGTGAGCGCACTTTCCTTTTCGTTTGGTTTTTCTTTTTGAGGGGTTTTCGTTTGGGTAACGAACGATTCCTTTTGCACTAGGCCGGTCATATATCTGGGCCTTTGACTACTCGAGTCTTGGGGGCCAAGAACCTGACGGCCCATATATTAGAGGCACTCCACAGTGCTTGACAACTTGCCATTGCCATTCCCCCCTCAAAAAAAAAA
>NW_025277071.1:0-1274 GCF_018294505.1 Triticum aestivum
AAGAAGAAATCAGTTTAGGGATCGGACATTAAGCCTGCTGAGGATATTGGGCTTGTCTTCGCATGGGGAGATATCTCGCCAATAAATATCAATCGGCCGCAAAATATTGGATGCACACCGAGAAGCGTTTCAAACATCCCATTAGGCGGACTGCCGGACCCCAACAAGTGATAGCCCGCTCCACGAGGAAGGAGCTGATGATTAAATGGATTTTATGCATACCTTTTGGATTATATTTTAGTTCCAATACCCTTCATATCAGAACCATCTAGCACTTATTCATGTCCACAATGCATAATTTCCGGTCTTTACTCATTTTACCAAGTTTGTCACACAACTTTAGTTTATTTAGTTTTTATTAGTTTTCATTTGTTTTGTGGTGTTTGTAGGTGTATTGGCATGTTCATGGACTTGACACATTAAAAGCACCAAGTTGGGGGGACAAACCAGAGAAGTTCCAGGCACCAAATTTAGACCCTATGGAGTGTTTGATGTTTTGACATTTATCAAAGTACACAAATTGAAAATCGTATGTCATAGGTGGAGTGAGATTTTCGAGAGGAATCCAACGAGACCAAAAATATAAAAATCGGAGTTTATCCAAAGAAATGATGGCCAAAATATGAAAGTACTTCTGAAGTCCAAAGTGTTCGATGACCATTGGTACAAGCGCCCAGTAAATATGTCATAACTCTGCCAATTTTGTCTCAAATTATTCCTACACGATCCATGACGACACGGGATGCTTGGGGAGAGAATTTGGCTCCCACGGAGCCATTGGATGAAACAAAAGGAGTCATATCTACGAAGGAGACCCGAGGAGGTCTCCTATGTAAATACTTCCAACCCTAGCTGCCAGGAATAATCATCATCATTCCACAGTAGCTCCACGAAGCTGCCGGGAGGATCTCATATATCATTTGGAGGGAGGCCTCTCCCTCCATCGCCACCACCACTAAGGCCACACAAGAGGAGGAGAAAGAGGTGTCGCTACCACCACCAGGTGTCGGCCGTACGCCGTGCGCGCCGGTACCCATCTCCATCCTCGCACTTGTAATTTGTAAAACTGAATATGTTGATGACATCAATGAGGAAGCATTTCTCTTTGTGTCTATATTCATCTATGTTTGAGTGATTGATTCGGTTCTAGGTTGAGGTATGATCTAATATGCAATATTAGTCTTTGTGGCATCATCTAGTATTTACTTTCTTCATGTTGAAGGTAATGCTACGTTAAAAGACGTACTTCCATATGATCTTGTCAGCACTTGCAT
>NW_025277072.1:0-1274 GCF_018294505.1 Triticum aestivum
AAGCCATTTTCTTGGTACAACAACTTATGGAGAGATATAGGGAGCATAAGAAGGACTTGCATATGGTGTTCATTGACTTGGAGAAGGCCTATGATAAGATACCGCGGAATGTCATGTGGTGGGCCTTGGAGAAACACAAAGTCCCAGCAAAGTACATTACCCTCATCAAGGACATGTACAATAATGTTGTGACAAGTGTTCGAACAAGTGATGTCGACACCGATGACTTCCCGATTAAGATAGGACTGCACCAGGGGTCAGCTTTGAGCCCTTATCTTTTTGCATTGGTGATGGATGAGGTCACAAGGGGTATACAAGGAGATATCCCATGGTGTATGCTCTTTGCGGATGATGTGGTGCTAGTTGACGATAGTCGGACGGGGGTAAATAGGAAGTTAGAGTTATGGAGACAAACCTTGGAATCGAAAGGGTTTAGGCTTAGTAGAACTAAAACCGAGTACATGATGTGCGGTTTCAGTACTACTAGCTGTGAGGAGGAGAAGGTTAGCCTTGATGGCCAGGTGGTACCTCGGAAGGACACCTTTCGGTATTTCGGGTCAATGTTGCAGGAGGATGGGGGTATTGATGAAGATGTGAACCATCGAATCAAAGCCGGAAGGATGAAGTGGCGCCAAGCTTCTGGCATTCTCTGTGACAAGAGAGTGCCACAAAAGCTAAAAGGCAAGTTCTACAGGACGGCGGTTCGACCCGCAATGTTGTATGGCGCGGAGTGTTGGCCGACTAAAAGGCGACATGTTCAACAGTTAGGTGTGGCGGAGATGCGTATGTTGAGATGGATGTGTGGCCACACGAGGAAGGATCGAGTTCGGAATGATGATATACGAGATAGAGTTGGGGTAGCACCAATTGAGGAGAAGCTTGTCCAACATCATTTGAGATGGTTTGGGCATATTCAGCGCAGGCCTCCAGAAGCTCCAGTGCATAGCGGACAGCTAAAGCGTGCGGAGAATGTCAAGAGAGGGCGGGGTCGACCGATTTTGACATGGGAGGAGTCCGTTAAGAGAGACCTGAAGGATTGGAGTATCGACAAAGAGCTAGCTATGGATAGGGGTGCGTGGAAGCTTGCTATCCATGTGCCAGAGCCATGAGTTGGTTGCGAGATCTTATGGGTTTCACCTCTAGCCTACCCCAACTTGTTTGGGACTAAAGGCTTTGTTGTTGTTTTTTGGTATGTAAAGCTAGGAGGTAAATATTTAGCAACAATGTAATTAGCATAATCTGCATATCAAGGAGTACTATTAGCAACATTTATT
>NW_025277073.1:0-1274 GCF_018294505.1 Triticum aestivum
CAACTGAACCAGTATCAAATACCCAGGGGCTACTATGAACACTAGTAAAGTACATATCAATAACATGTATATCATATATACTTTTGTTCACTTTGCCATCCTTCTTATCCGCCAAGTATTTGGGACAGTTCCACATCCAGTGACCATTTCCTTCGTAGTAGAAGCACTCAGTTTCAGGCTTGGGTCTAGCTTTGGGCTTCTTCATGGAAGTGGCAAGTTGCTTGCCATTCTTCTTGAACTTCCCTTTCTTTCCCTTGCCCTTTTACTTGAAACTAGTGGTCTTGTCAACCATCAACATTTGATGCTTTTCTTGATTCCTACCTTCGTCGATTTCAGCATCACGAAGAGCTCGGGAATCGTTTTTGTCATCCCTTGCATATTATAGTTCATCACAAAGTTCTAGTAACTTGGTGATAGTGACTAGAGAACTCTGTCAATCACTATTTTATCTGGAAGATTAACTCCCACTTGATTCAAGCGATTGTAGTACTCAGACAATCTGAGCACATGCTCACTGGTTGAGCTATTCTCCTCCATCTTGTAGGCAAAGTACTTGTCAGAGGTCTCATACCTCTCGACTCAGGCATGAGTCTAAAATACCAATTTCACCTCTTGGAACATCTTATTTGCTCCGTGGCGTTCAAAACTTTTTTTGAAGTCCTGGTTCTAATTCGTAAAGCATGGTGCACTAAACTATCAAGTAGTCATCAAACCGAGCTTTGCCAAACATTCATAACATCTGCATCTGCTCTTGCAATAGGTCCGTCACCTAGCGGTGCAGCAAGGACATAATTCTTCTGTGCAGCAATGACGATAATCCTCAGATCATGGACCTAGTCCGCATCATTGCTACTATCATCTTTCAACATATTTTTTCTCTAGTAACATATCAAAAGTAAAACGGGAGCTACATCACGAGCTATTGATCTACAACATAGTTATGCAAATACTATCAGGAATAAGTTCATGCTAAATTAAAGTTCAATTAATCATATTACTTAAGGACTCCCACTTAGATAGACAACCCTCTAATCATCTAAGTGATCACGTGATCCATATTAACTAAACCATGTTCGATCATCACGTGAGATGGCATAGTTTTCAATGGTGAACATCACTATGTTGATCATATCTACTATCCTTTCGGTCTCAGTGTTCCGAGACCATATCTACATATGCTAGGCTCGTCAAGTTTAACCCGAGTATTCTGCATGTGCAAAACTGGCTTGCACCCATTGTATGTGAACGTAGAGCTTATCACACCCGATCATCAC
>NW_025277074.1:0-1274 GCF_018294505.1 Triticum aestivum
CCCCCTCCACCATATTACACCTCGATAATACCGTTGCGGAGCTTAGGCGAAGCCCTGCGTCGGTGGAACATCATCATCGTCACCACGCCGTCGTGCTGACGAAACTCTCCCTCAACACTCGGCTGGATCGGAGTTCGAGGGACGTTATCGAGCTGAACGTGTGTAGAACTCGGAGGTGCCGTACGTTCGGTACTTGATCGGTCGGATCGTGAAGACGTACGACTACATCAACCGCGTTGTGATAACGCTTCCGCTGTCGGTCTACGAGGGTACGTGGACAACACTCTCCCCTCTCGTTGCTATGCATCACCATGATCTTGCGTGTGCGTAGGAATTTTTTTGAAATTACTACGTTCCCCAACAGTGGCATCCGAGCCTGGTTTTATGCGTTGATGCTATGCACGAGTAGAACACAAGTGAGTTGTGGGCGATATAAGTCATACTGCTTACCAGCATGTCATACTTTGGTTCAGCGGTATTGTGAGATGAAGCGGCCTGAACCGACATTACGCGTACGCTTACGTGAGACTGGTTTCACCGTTGCGAGCACTCGTTGCTTAAAGGTGACTGGCGGGTGTCTGTCTCTCTCACTTTAGTTGAACCGAGTGTGGCTACGCCCGGTCCTTGCGAAGGTTAAAACAGCACCAACTTGACAAACTATCGTTGTGGTTTTGATGCGTAGGTAAGAACGGTTCTTGCTAAGCCCGTAGCAGCCACGTAAAACTTGCAACAACAAAGTAGAGGACGTCTAACTTGTTTTTGCAGGGCATGTTGTGATGTGATATGGTCAAGACATAATGTGATATAATTTGTTGTATGAGATGATCATGTTTTGTAACCGAGTTATCGGCAACTGGCAGGAGCCATATGGTTGTCGTTTTATTGTATGCAATGCAATCGCCATGTAATGCTTTACTTTATCACTAAGCGGTAGCGATAGTCGTAGAAGCATAAGATTGACGAGACGACAACGATGCTACGATGGAGATCAAGGTGTCGCGCCGGTGACGATGGTGATCATGACGGTGCTTCGGAGATGGAGATCACAAGCACAAGATGATGATGGCCATATCATATCACTTATATTGATTGCATGTGATGTTAATCCTTTATGCATCTTATCTTGCTTTGTTTGACGGTAGCATTATAAGATGATCCTTCACTAAATTATCAAAGTATAAGTGTTCTCCCTGAGTATGCACCGTTGCGAAAGTTCTTCGTGCTGAGACACCACGTGATGATCGGGTGTGATAGGCTCTACGTTCAAATACAAC
>NW_025277075.1:0-1274 GCF_018294505.1 Triticum aestivum
AAATCATCCCAAGTAGTAGGTATATAATCAGGGTGTAACCGACAATATTCACTCCACCAAACCAAAGCATAACCAGTGAAAGAACCAACCGCAACCTTAACCTTTTTATGTTCATCGAAATTATGGGAAGCAAATATATTTTTTATGTCGAACTCCCATTCAATATATAAAGCAGGTTTAAAACGGCCATTAAATGGTGGTATAGATACATTAACCTGATCATGTGCATTTGGATGTTTGTGCACCTCTCGTGACGGTTGTGGTATTTGCAAAGGTGGTGGCACGTCTCCCGCGATCGACAAAGCCCATGAATTAACTCTGGATCCTGTCATGATTAGTAGAACAGGAAACAAAACCCAAAAATAATGTTCCTATGACTACTAGGATGTGGTGGTAAAACGCTCACAGTAAAGCAAATATCAATGTCTTACAAGTTCTTACCATGCAGCAGGCGGTGATCGGCAACCAGCGGTGTCAAGTAACTCCGAATATTGAGTAAAGCGATTGCCAGGGGAGCGTACGTATACACGGTGTAGAAATATGTGGAGCTGGGTTGGCTATATATGGTAGCAAAAGATTAGCAATAATCAATTCAAAGATGCAATGTTGAATAAACGCTCAACGACGGTACTGTGCTGGTCCTAGGCTAGACCGGACTAGAGACGCGAGCCTAGAACACTAATGAGGTCACGACGTAGCACAACTAGCATCAATGAAGGATACTAAGTAGCTCTTGACAGCAAGATATAAGTGAAGATCACAACGGCAGTGAAGATAATGATGAAAAACAACTGCCAAGCAGGATATACAAGAACTCTCTCTCCAACTTTCCTCTTGAAAAGTTTGAGACAATTTTCTGATAAATTCTTTCAAAGAATGCTACTAACTCAAGCTTT
This sequence comes from Triticum aestivum, assembly GCF_018294505.1. NCBI lineage: Eukaryota > Viridiplantae > Streptophyta > Magnoliopsida > Poales > Poaceae > Triticum > Triticum aestivum. The sequence goes on from NW_025277075.1 coordinate 897, forward strand.
CCAATGCAAAAAGAATCACTCAATTCCGAGTTGATATGAGGAGTCAAAGAATTCTAAAACTGGCCTGAAAAATTGGAACAAGCTGTGTTCACGAACTTCGGAGGGCAAAAAGACCTATTTAGAAGCCGATTTTGAGGTGTCAAATATTGAGCTTTCTTCTGCAACTATTTAGATGCGGCTCGTCGCTAGCTTCAATTTGAGTACTCACGGAGCCAAAACGGACTTCGTATGAGGAAGATACACCTGTTTTACTGAACAGTGCGCAAAACAGATTCCAATCCGAATTCAGGTACGAGATTGATTCTAGATAGATCCAATTTTTTTTCTTCTCTCTTTTTTTTCTCACGCTTTTTTTTTCTCCCTCTTTTTCTTTTTTTT
>NW_025277076.1:0-1274 GCF_018294505.1 Triticum aestivum
ATCTCACAGGATAGAGATCGCGCATATCTGAATATCCAGCTTGCACCGCCGGTGCGAACCGAGTCAAAGTAGCCCAGTGGTCAGCACGGGTATTGAAGAGCTCTAACCTTAAGGCCCGATTTTCACGGTCCTTATCCTCGAGCATCTCAGCAGTGGTGCGAGTTCGTGAATCCTCCTGAGTGGAGTCAGCATAGATAGCCTGGAGATACCCTTGTGCTCCCGGAAGTGATCCTGGCATATACCGGAAATCAGAGTCCCGAAATAAACCAGATCTGACTCGCATAATGGTCATCATAGAGTAGGCGGCGTCCTGCACAGCCATCTCAATAGTAACCCCGAGTCCATAGGAACAGTGAAGAGGCTCGGTGGATCCAGGATAAGATGGAAATATCCTGACAGTGCAGAGATACTGGCTTTGATTGAAGTCCCGGAATTGCTCTTCGACCGTGTACTCGGGATACCAGCGATATCCAGCCTTAGTCATTACCCTGACCAACTTAGCAGTATGGCCGGGTACATCTAGGCATCGAGTCAGGCGAACCACTTGATTGAGGTCGCGAGTGGCCATCTGAAAGCACAATCATAATGCAAGAGCATTAGAATTTCTAGCAAAATTTCGGCAGCATAACAGCTGTAAATGCTCAAAAAGGATTTTGAGACATTTGACAAAGGATTTCGTACACACTCAACATCATCATATCAAAGTTCTGAACCATTCTGGCTACATAATGTGGTAGTAGAACTGAACTAGTCTTGTAACCATCAAACTTATAAGGTACTACTGATTAGTAACACGTGATCCTGATAGAGAGAATAGATCCTAATTCCTTAACCCCCGGTGGAAGAATGGACTGACTCAGATCAGAAGGTCATAAGGTATAAGGAGTAAAAAGAGCCTTACGTTCCAACCCACAAACAATTCCCCTACATATAACTAAAGAATTTCTAGACTCAACATCGACCAGTTTGGCTTGGAGAACCTACAGGCAGTCCGGCTCTGATGCCAACGCTGTCAGGACCCCGACTCGATGTCACATCGATCTAGCTGGTAACACCTCATATCACTTTGCGGCCTCACGCACGGTATCCCCACGGGTGTCGTCTTACCTTTTCCCGGGACCGTTTGCGCCTTTTGGCTCACGTATATGATAGTGTCGCTAGCATCCATATGATAAAGAGCCCGGGCTGACATGACTAGTCGTAAACCCAAAGTGGCACAGACTTACAGGGACAAGCATCCATGACCCAGCTTCGAACGTGTCGGTCATCAGCAA
>NW_025277077.1:0-1274 GCF_018294505.1 Triticum aestivum
AGCAACTAGCAAGCAAAGATAGAAGTGATTTCGAGGGTATGGTCATCTTGCCTGAGATCTCGCAAGGAAGAAGAACGAGTCCATGAAGAAGACAAAGCGGACGTAGTCGAACCAAAACTCACTACTCCGGAACGAAACCGAAGCTAACGCGAGGAGTAACCCGGAAAGAAGCAAACAACATAGTAAACAACCAACACATGAATATGGCATGATGCACAATCAAGTATGATGCATGTTCGGTTTAAATATGCATAGCATGACAAAGTGCACAAACAATCCTACAAATTAAGTGGAGCTCAATATGCAACGAGTTGCATATTGACGGAACAACACATGACTTATTTAGTTCTCTCCCGTTTATGTACTCAACAATATTAAATGATGTTAAACATGGCAAGAGGTGAAGCATATGAAAACTAACTATCTAGTCAAGTTTAAATGAGGCCGAAACAACAAACAACAAGTCCGGAAACTCCTCATGTGCATATATTAGGTTTTGTACTGTTCTTCCCTAAACATAATTTTAGAGTTGTTAAACATACAAAGTAAGGCCACCATGTTAAACTAGGCATTTTTCTACTCCATTTACATATAAATTTTGTTAAGTTTGAAGCTACGGTTATTTAGTTATGAAATAAATCATTTTAACATGGCATTATGCAAAATAAACACAAACAACATTTTAAACATTTTAAACATGGATAAAAGTTGCATATTATGAAACTAGACAAAATTCTAGGCATTTTACATATATGAAATGTTTTATTTAGATCCATGGATATTTGGTTATTAGCATCTTAAAGAAGTGGCATTTCCTGTAAATATGTATGCACTGGAAAATGCTAAAATCACAGATCTTAAATGAGGCAAAAATTGGGGGGGCTAAATGTCCCTGATGGTGTTCAAACACGGGTCTCCCTTGTAGAATCCCGTGGCCTGATCCACTGCGCTACTGCTGTGTGCTTGGCATAGATGCAGATAAACCTCATAAGACCACCAAGAAAAGCGGACCTTGGCCCTCCATGGTGGCACGGAGATCGCCGGCGACGATGGCGAGAAAAGCAGCGACCGTTGAGGCTAGAGAGCGGCGGCGGGGGTGCGGATCTTGGTGTGGTTGCGATGCATGCGGGGGCTCGCGTGAGGATGGACTAGCTGGACATGGCTACGGCCATGGTTGCCGGCTGGTTCAGAGAAGATGCGCGTGGGCGTGTGCGCAAGCGAGGAGCAGAGAAAACAAGGGAGCCTCCGGCGCATGCGAGCGGGACGGCGAAGGA
>NW_025277078.1:0-1274 GCF_018294505.1 Triticum aestivum
GGCAAAGCTCTAGCAAATGAACTACACGATCTTTTGTGCTAGTCTTAGGATTGGGTCTTGTCCATCACATCATTCTCCTAATGATGTGATCCCGTTATCAACGACATCCAATGTCCATAGCCAGGAAACCATGACTATCTGTTGATCACAACGAGCTAGTCAACTAGAGGCTCACTAGGGACATATTGTGGTCTATGTATTCACACGTGTATTACGATTTCCGGATAATACAGTTATAGCATGAATAAAAGACAATTATCATGAACAAGGAAATATAATAATAACACTTTTATTATTGCCTCTAGGGCATATTTCCAACAGTCTCCCACTTGCACTAGAGTCAATAATCTAGTTCACATCGCCATGTGATTAACACTCACAGGTCACATCGCCATGTGATTAATACCCAAGAGTTTACTAGAGTCAGTAGTCTAGTTCACATCACTATGTGATTAACACTCAATGAGTTTTATGTTTGATCATGTTGCTTGTGAGACAGGTTTTAGTCAACGGGTCTGAACCTTTCAGATCCGTGTGTGCTTTACAAATCTCTATGTCATCTCCTAGATGCAGCTACCACACTCTATTTGGAGCTATTCCAAACAACTGTTCTACTTGGAGCTATTCTAAATTATTGCTCCATTATATGTATCCGGTCTCTCTACTCAGAGCTATCCGGATAGGTGTCAAGCTTGCATCGTCATAACCTTTACGACGAACTCTTTTACCACCTCCATAATCGAGAAAATTCCTTAGTCCACTAGTTACTAAGGATAACTTTGACCGCTGTCCTGTGATCCATTCTTGGATCACTCTTGTACCCCTTGACTGACTCATGGCAAGGCACACTTCATGTGCGGTACACAACATAGCATACTGAAGAGCCTATGTCTTAAGCATAGGAGACGACCTTCGTCCTTTCTCTCTATTCCGCCGTGGTCGAGCTTTAAGTCTTAACTTCGTACCTTACAACTCAGGCAAGAACTCCTTCTTTGACTGATCCATCTTGAACACCTTCAAGATCACGTCAAGGCATGTGCTCATTTGAAAGTACTATTAAGCTTTTGATCTATCCTTATAGATCTTGATGCTCAATGTTCAAGTAGCTTAATCCAGGTTTTCTATTGAAAAACACCTTTCAAATAACCCTATATGCTTTCTAGAAATTCTACATCATTTCTGATCAACAATATGTCAATAACATATACTCATCAGAAATTCTATAGTGCTCCCACTCACTTCTTTGGAAATACAAGTTTCTCATAAACTTTGTA
>NW_025277079.1:0-1274 GCF_018294505.1 Triticum aestivum
CCTGTGAGATCTGCTCTGCCAGACGTGATGGTTTGGCGTGATGTAGGAGGCATCACCCCACCTCGCGGTCCCCGCAGGCCACCGTTTGCTGGTCCAAGACCTCATCCTAGCCCCTATGGTCCACAAGCTCCGCGAGACCGTCTGTTTCCGGATGATCATGTTGAACTTCCGGGCTATGGAGGTGACTTCTACGAGGACTACTACGGATCGGTCTGAGTTAGTGATAGTATCCCTAGTTCGCACTAGCTGTGTCGTCTGTCGTCCCGCGTGACTCGTGGGATATGACCTAGTTTGTACTTTTTCCGGAGTTGTAGAAAAATAATGTATAGGAGTTTGGAATGCCTCCGATGAGATGTAATCCCTTTTCACCGTAATAGTACTTTGTTTGGTCTTGTACTAAACCTTGTATGGTGTGTATGACGATGGAATAAAAGAAGCAGTTTCTGTATCTACCATGTCATACGGATGATCATCTTGCATTCCGAGTTATTCCTTGCATTATGTACCCTATGTCGGAATTTTATCATTCTGACTAAATCATTGGCTTGTTTACCTAGGATGGTCAACACGCGCGCCAACCCTGCTTCTCAAGAGCAGGCCGAAGGCAGTGAAGCCAGGAATGAAAATCTGCCTCATCCTCCTTCACTAGCCGAGGTGATGATGGAAGCTGAGAGAAACAAGCGGGAGACAAACCGTTTGTTGGAGCGTATTGAACAGAATACAGCACACCATCAGAGGGCTAACGTGGTGTCACTCAGCGATTTTATCAAATTGCATCCACCCACGTTCCACCACTCCGTTGAGCCTCTCGACGCTGATGACTGGCTTCGCAGTATTTCTCACAAGCTGCGTTCCGCGCTGGTAGCGGAGGCTGACAAGGTCACCTTTGCCGCATATCATCTTGAAGGCCCCGCCAGTCTATGGTGGGAGAATTATGGAGCTATGCGCCCAGCGGGCCATGTCACTACTTGGGCTGAGTTCAGCGAGGCTTTCCGTGAACATCACATCCCGGAGGGTCTCATGGACCGTAAGCGTGAAGAATTTTGCAATTTCACCCAAGGCCGACTTTCCGTGGATGCCTATAGCAGAGAGTTTGGTAAGCTCGCCCGATATGCAGCTGAGGAAGTGTCTACTGACGCCAAGAAGCAAGCAAGGTTCCGTAAGGGCCTTAGTCCTGAGCTTCGCCGCGACCTCCGCCTGCATGAGTGCACATCTTTTTCGAAACTTGTCAACAAAGCCATCAGTGCTGAAACTGGTCAGACTGACTATGACGC
>NW_025277080.1:0-1274 GCF_018294505.1 Triticum aestivum
AGATACTCGGTCGGTGCAAAAGGTGCACTTCCCAAGGTTACCAAACAAACGTGCATCACGTAGAGCAATAAAAACAGCACGTAAATGTTCCAAATGTTCTTCCAAAGATCTGCTATAAATCAATATGTCATCAAAGTAAACTACCACAAATCGTCCAATGAAAGCACGTAAAACTTCGTTCATTAATCTCATGAAAGTACTAGGTGCATTAGTTAACCCAAAAGGCATGACTAACCACTCATATAATCCAAACTTAGTTTTAAATGCTGTTTTCCATTCATCTCCCAATTTCATACGAATTTGATGGTAGCCACTACGCAAATCAACTTTGGAGAATATTGTAGAGCCACTCAATTCATCAAGCATATCATCTAGCCTAGGATGACGATAACGAATAGTAATATTATTAATGCCTCTACAATCAACACACATACGTGATGTACCATCCTTTTTCGGCACTAGAATAATAGGAACAGCACAAGGACTAAGGGATTCGCGTATATAACCTTTGTCGAGAAGCTCTTGTACTTGACGCATAATCTCCTTCGTCTCCTCTGGATTGGTACGGTATGGTGCACGGTTTGGCAGTGAAGCACCGGGAATTAAGTCAATCTGATGCTCAATCCCTCGAATAGGCGGTAATCCCGGTGGCACGTCTTGTGGAAAAACGTCAGCGAACTCCTGCAAAATGTTAGTGACAGCAGGAGGCAAAGAGGAAGGCACGTCCTCGAATGAAAATAATGCCTCTTTGCACACAAAAGCATAGCAAACAGATTTATTGAAATCTAGCTCATCAATATCAGATTTGGTGGCAAATAAACATGCACTTTTCAATTTAATTTCAGAAGCAACACTAGATGGTTTATTATTAGGCTTCATTTGTTGCTCAAATTCTTTTGCCACAATCTGATTTTCACTCTTATTCTTCTCCTGTTGTGCTTTATTAGCTCTATTAATATCATCTTTCAAAATGGAATCAGGAGTCATAGGAAGCAAAGTAATATTTTTATCCTTATGAACAAGAGTATAGTGATTGTTTCTACCATGGTGTACAGAATTTTTATCAAATTGCCATGGTCTACCAAGTAATAAGGAACATGCTTGCATAGGTACCACATCACAATCAACATAATCAGCATATGTAGAGATACTAAAATGCACACGAACAGTACGTGTTACCTTAACCTTGCCGCTGTTGTTGAACCATTGGATGTAGTAAGGATGTGGATGTGGTCTTGTGGTGAGAGAAAGCTTCTCCACCATCTCCATGCTAG
>NW_025277081.1:0-1274 GCF_018294505.1 Triticum aestivum
GATTATCCACCTTAATATTTCAATACTGATTTTAGTACTGAAAAATGAAACGACGATCACCCGACTCAGTTCTATGTCACTAATTACGGTATAAAAATCAGTATTCCGATTATTCACGTTAATATTTCAATACTGATTTCAGTACTAAAAACGGTAGCAGGATGACCCGACTCAGTTGTATATCACTAATTTTGGTACTAAAATTCAGTATTGCGATTATCCACTTAATATTTCAATACTGATTTCAAGACCTAAAAATACAACGATGGTCACGAGACTAATTAGCTGTATATCACAAATTTGTTACTAATATTTGGTACTACGATTATCCATGTTAATATTGCAGTATTGATTTTAGTACTGAAAAATAGCTCGACGAACACATGACTCAATTCTATATCACGAATTTCGGTACTAAAATATAGCAATGAAATTAACCACATTAATATTTCAATACTGAAAAACAGCACCACGATGACCCGACTGAGTTGTGTATTACTAATTTCGGTACTAAAATTCAGTATTGTGATTATCCACCTTAATATTTCAATATTGATTTTGGTACTGAAATACAGCACCAAGATGACCCGACTCTGTTCTATATCACTCATTTCGGTACTGAAATTTAGTATTGCGATTATCCACCTTAATACTTCAATACTGATTTCAGTACTGAAAAACAAAACGATGACCACCTGACTCACTTCTATATCACTAATTTTGGCATAAAATTTACTGTTGCGATTATTCATGTTAGTATTCATACTAATTTGAGTACTCAAAAATAGCATGACTAACACACGACTTGGTTCTGTATCACTAATTTCAATACTAGAACTCAGTATTGTGATTATACACGTTAATATTTAATACTGAAAAACAGCACCAAGATGACCCGATTGAGTTGTATATTCCTAATTTCGCTACCAAAATTCGGTATTGTGATTATCCACCTTAATATGTCAATATTGATTTTAGTACTGAAATACAGCACCAAGATGACCCGACTCTGTTCTATATCACTCATTTCGGTACTAAAATTCAGTATTGCGATTATCCACCTTAATACTTCAATACTGATTTCAGTACTGAAAAACAAAACGATGACCACCTGACTCACTTCTATATCACTAATTTTGGCATAAAATTTACTGTTGCGATTATTCATGTTAGTATTCAGTATTAATTTGAGTACTCAAAAATAGCATGACTAACACATGACTCGGTTCTATATCACTAATTTCAATACTAGAACTCAGTATTGTGATTATTCA
>NW_025277082.1:0-1274 GCF_018294505.1 Triticum aestivum
AACCCTGTAGCGTTTGACCACGGGATCTAGCCCTTTGACTTTGCACGGACGGGCTTTGACCAGTGGACCTCTCCACCCGGTTGTGTTAGGTCGGCCCATAGGAACACTTTGGAGCAACATCCGGGCCAGGCCCACAGCTACATCCACTCCGTGTAGACTCGACGCGTCCGTTTCCCCCCTCCGGGCGCCGGCGGCGGCGCCGTTCGTGAGGGGGGCCACGCACCGGAGACGCGTGCCGCCTCTTCGGACATGCCACAACACCACCCCGCATGTATGAGGGCCCGGTACGACGCTCCGGTGGCATTGCTACCCCCCCAGGGCCCCCGTCCCGCCTAACCCTGTAGCGTTTAACCACGGGATCTAGCCCTTTGACTTTGCACGGACGGGCTTTGACCAGTGGACCTCTCCACCCGGTTGTGTCGGGTCGGCCCAGAGGGACACCGGGGAGCAACATCCGGGCCAGGCCCACAGCTACATCCACTCCGTGTAGACCCGACGCGTCCGTTTTCCCCTCCGGGTGCCGGCGGCGGCGCCGTCCGTGAGGGGGGGCACGCACCGGAGACGCGTGCTGGGCGTTTGCAACCGCCTCAACACTTCCAGACTTGTGAGAGGCCGCCTACGCAAGATTTTACGGTATGCAACCCCCCGAAGGCCGCCGGCCACAGTCGTAGACGTGCGAAGAGCAATCCGCGTAGAGGGAAGTGTTCAGATACTTCTCCATCACAAAAAATTATGAAAAATTACCATCAGTCCTATAGCACATGTGCCCACGTTGTGTAAAAAACTCATGATTTTATCGCGCTCCAAGTATTTAATAATATTCACGCTGCATCGTTACCGCAGAACGTCTACCACCGTTTCATTGCCGTCCGTGAGGGGGGCCACAACCCGGAGACGCGTGCCGCCTCTTCGGACATGCCACAACACCACCCCGCATGTATGAGGGCCCGGTACGACGCTCCGGTGGCATTGCTACCCCCCCAGGGCCCCCGTCCCGCCTAACCCTGTAGCGTTTGACCACGGGATCTAGCCCTTCTACTTTGCACGGACGGGCTTTGACCAGTGGACCTCTCCACCCGGTTGTCTTAGGTCGGCCCATAGGAACACTTTGGAGCAACATCCGGGCCAGGCCCACAGCTACATCCACTCCGTGTAGACTCGACGCGTCCGTTTCCCCCCTCCGGGTGCCGGCGGCGGCGCCGTTCGTGAGGGGGGCCACGCACCGGAGACGCGTGCTGCCTCTTCGGACATGCCACAACACCACCCCGCATGTA
>NW_025277083.1:0-1274 GCF_018294505.1 Triticum aestivum
CTGCTGCAGCATCAGATTGTTTCGTCCACAACTCAACGCTCCGGACGAATTTGAAGGTGATTCCAATTGGGTTGGAAAGTGCACGAAATCTAGTTTCCAACAAAAAAAGAATCACCCAATTCGGAGTCCGTATGAAAAACTTGTGTGCGTTTTGAGTCAGGTATGTCTGTGCAGTCCGAATCTGAATCCAGAACGTGAGAGACTTGGACTCTATCGTCTCTTGGGCCAAAAGTGACGTGAGAGAACTTTTTGGACAGCAAATAAACATCTCTTTCTTCCTTATCTTCATATGTGGATTGTACAAATGTCCCATACACCTGCAATTAGACAAAACACAAAAGTGTGTGAAGTATTTTTGTTCTGGATAACATAAATAGATTATTGAATAGTTTGCACTAGAAATCACCTGACAAATATGCATATATGCAATATTTTTGGTCATATCCAAGGTAGTCATGTCCTCATCATAATATCACTTGTGTGCCCTGTTGATGCCATGGAAGAAGAAGAACGCTGTGCAGGCCCCGCAGGTGCGCTCTTGGCAGATAATGGTGGTTGTGCCTGTTTTCTTGGATCACGGCTGGAGGTGGCACCGGATGGAGGTGCTGGTGCAGTTGAAGTACAAGATGCACGTGGTGTCCATGATGAAGGTCGGCCTACAGAAAAGTTAGTTCGCCCCAATGCTTGTCGATCTTGCACTTCACGTTCAGCTTTACAAGCAAGATGGAATAAACGAGTGATATTAGTATACTCCTTATAGTCTAGAATGGTCTGAATCTCTCTATTTAATCCACCCAGAAAACGTGCAAGCATAGCTTCATTCTCCTCAACAATATCACATCTAATCATGCCAGTTTGTAATTCCTGATAATATTCTTCTACAGAATTTTTCCCTTGTCTTAAACGCTGCAATTTTTGAAGCAATTCACGTTGATAATATGGTGGAACCCAACGCGTACGCATAGCAGTTTTCAAAGCAGCCCAAGTAGTTGGAATAGGATATAATCTACAATGTTCAGACCACCATACACATGCAAAACTAGTGAAAGCACAAACGGCAGCAGCAACTCGTCTCTCCTCAGGATATTGTAAACATATAAATCGTTGTTCAGTTTCTAACTCCCAAGTAAGATATATATCAGGAACATATCTACCCTCAAATGGTGGAATATTCAATTTCAGTTTAGGAATATGGACATCATCTCGTACCTGAGGTGGTGGTGCAGGCCTACCATTACGAATATATACCTGAGGTCGACCTGCTGGTGGTGGTA
>NW_025277084.1:0-1274 GCF_018294505.1 Triticum aestivum
TAATGTTGCTGATTTGTTCTTTCGTGAAATTATTCGCTTGCATGGTGTGCCAAATACTATTGTTTCCGATCGTGATACTAAATTTCTTAGCCACTTTTGGAGATGTTTATGGGCTAAGTTGGGGACTAAACTGCTTTTTAGTACTACTTGTCACCCCCAAACTGATGGACAAACTGAAGTAGTCAATAGAACATTGTCTACTATGCTTAGGGCTGTTTTGAAGAATAATAAGAAAATGTGGGAAGAATGCTTGCCTCATATTGAGTTTGCTTATAATCGTTCATTGCATTCTACTACTAAGATGTGCCCTTTTGAAATTGTGTATGGTTTCCTACCTCGTGCACCTATTGATTTGTTGCCTCTTCCATCTTCGGAGAAGGTTAATTTTGATGCTAAACAACGTGCTGAATTGATCTTAAAAATGCATGAGTTAACTAAGGAAAACATTGAGCGTATGAATGCTAAATATAAACTTGCTGGAGATAAAGGTAGAAAACATGTTGTGTTTGCACCTGGAGATCTTGTTTGGTTACATTTGCGTAAGGATAGATTTCCTGATTTGCGCAAATCAAAGCTAATGCCACGTGCTGATGGTCCTTTTAAGGTGTTAGAGAAAATAAATGATAATGCATATAAACTTGAGCTGCCTGCAGATTTTGGGGTTAGTCCCACTTTTAACATTGCAGATTTGAAGCCTTATTTGGGTGAGGAAGATGAGCTTCCGTCGAGGGCGACTTCATTTCAAGAAGGGGAGGATGATGAGGACATCAATACCATTGTTACACCCACAGCCCCTGCTGCTATACATACCGGACCAATTACTAGAGCTCGCGCACGCCAATTAAATTACCAGGTACTTTCGTTTCTTGGTAATGATTCTAATGTTCATGAGAATATGATGCTGCCTAAATTGGATACATTTGTTTTGCTTACAAATGAAGGGCCTAGCTTTGAGAAGGATGAACATTGGAGCAAGAACAAGCATGGAGATGATGGCATGCGCATGGGGAACAAGAACGGAGTTACAAGTGATGATTTCAAGACGTTGAAGCCACCATAATGCGTGCATGAAGCCTTGGACGAAATATACAAGATGCTTCTTCATAACTTTCGTCCAGAGGCTATTCTAGGTGCTGCGTCACCTTATTATTGGGCCAGGCCCATGTAATTTCGAAATACATAAGTATAGGCTGTTTTTAGAGTCCGTATGTGTGGGGAAACAAGAGATAGGGTTGGTTTCGGACCCCTTCCTCAAGGGCCACGAAATTCCCCCC
>NW_025277085.1:0-1274 GCF_018294505.1 Triticum aestivum
GGTTCGTTTGGACATTTTTATGCCTTAACTGAGTTTTCATTGCAATTTATGTGCATAATTAAAATTTGAACTACATGCACATGCTCCAGTGCATATAAATTGGTTGAAATAAAATTTGTGTCCTTGGGTGCATGCTTAGATCCCATGCAAGAAATGGGAATGAATTTCAAACACCGGGGCTCCGTTGATTGCCGGCAAAACATTGAGATGCCTGGTTTCTAAATTCTAGTAAATCCAAAACTCGTCTGAAATTCATGAAACTTGGCATGCTATCATGGAGCGGCATCAACATGCCGTGGTACAAATTTTGTCCCATTTGGGGCAAGTTTGGGTATATGCTTCTCACAAACCGGAGCTTCTCACAACAAGCATGATGTGTTTCGGTAGGGAATGTCCCACCTTTGTGGAAGAAACGATATCCATTGCCTCTTATTGCTTTCAAAAAAATTTCTCTTGTCAACACAGAACAACAGGAGTGTCGTGTGATTTTATGTGATTTTTCTGGGTTCGTTTGGACATTTTTATGCATTAACTGAGTTTTCAATGCATTTTTGTGCATAATTCAAAGTTGAACTACATGCACATGCTCCAGTGCATATAAATTGGTTGAAAAATCAAATCTGTGTCCTTGGGTGCATGCTTAGGTCCCATGCAAGAAATGGGAATGAATTTCAAACACCGGGGCACCGTTGATTGCTGGCAAAACATTGAGATGCCTGGTTTTTAAATTCTATTAAATCCAAAACTCGTCTGAAATTCATGAAAATTGGCATGCTATCATGGAGCAGCATCAACCTCTCGTGGTACAAATTTTGTCCCATTTGGGGCAGGTTTGGGTATATGCTTCTCACAAACCGGAGCTTCTCACAACAAGCATGATAGTTTTCGGTAGGGAACGTCCCATCTTTGTGGACGAAACGATATCCATTGCCTCTTATTGCTTTCAAATTTATTCTCGTGTCAACATAGAACAACGGAAGTTTTGTGTGATTTTTTGTGATTTTTTGGTTTTTATTCATTAACTGAGTTTTCAATGCATTTTATGCGCATAATTAAAATTTGAACTACATGCACATGCTCCAGTGCATATAAATTGGTTGAAAAATCAAATCTCTGTCCTTGGGTGCATGCTTAGGTCCCATGCAAGATATGGGAATGAATTTCAAACACCGGGGCACCGTTGATTGCTGGCAAAACATTGAGATGCCTGGTTTTTAAATTCTAGTAAATCCAAAACTCGTCTGAAATTCATGAAACTTGGCATGCTATCATGG
>NW_025277086.1:0-1274 GCF_018294505.1 Triticum aestivum
AATACAGGCAAGAACCCCTTCTTGGACTGATCCATACTGAACTTCTTCAATATCTTGTCAAGGTATGTACTCTGTGAAAGACCAATGAGGCGTCTTGATCTATCTCTATAGATCTTGATGCCTAATATATAAGCAGCTTCTCCAAGGTCCTTCATTGAAAAACACTTATTCAAATAGGCCTTTATACTTTCCAAGAATTCTATATCATTTCCCATCAATAGTATGTCATCCACATATAATATGAGAAATGCTACAGAGCTCCCACTCACTTTCTTGTAAACACAGGCTTCTCCATAAGTCTGTGTAAACCCAAACGCTTTGATCATCTCATCAAAGCGAATGTTCCAACTCTGAGATGCTTGCACCAGCCCATAGATTGAGCGCTGGAGCTTGCATACTTTGTTAGCATTCTTAGGATCGACAAAACCTTCCGGCTGCATCATATACAACTCTTCCTTAAGGAAGCCATTAAGGAATGCCGTTTTGACATCCATCTGCCATATCTCATAATCATAGTATGCGGCAATTGCTAACATGATTCGGACGGACTTCAGCTTCGCTACGGGTGAGAAAGTCTCATCGTAGTCAACCCCTTGAACTTGTCGATAACCCTTAGCGACAAGTCAAGCTTTGTAGATGGTCACATTACCATCTGCGTTCGTCTTCTTCTTAAAGATCCATTTGTTTTCTATGGCTCGCCGCTCATCGGGCAAGTCAGTCAAAGTCCATACTTTGTTTTCATACATGGATTCTATCTCGGATTTCATGGCTTCTAGCCATTTGTCGGAATCCGGGCCCGCCATCGCTTCTTCATAGTTCGAAGGTTCACCATTGTCTAACAACATGATTTCCAAGACAGGGTTGCCGTACCACTCTGGTGCGGAACGTGTCCTTGTGGACCTACGAAGTTCAGTAACTTGATCCGAAGCTTCATGATCATCATCATTAACTTCCTCCCCAGTCGGTGTAGGCACCACAGGAACATTTTCCCGTGCTGCGCTACTTTCCGGTTCGGAAGGGGTGACTATCACCTCATCAAGTTCCACTTTCCTCCCACTCAATTCTTTCGAGAGAAACTCCTTCTCCAGAAAGGACCCGTTCTTGGCAACGAAGATCTTGCCTTCGGATCTGAGGTAGAAGGTATACCCAATAGTTTCCTTAGGGTATCCTATGAAGACGCATTTTTCCGACTTGGGTTCGAGCTTTTCAGGTTGAAGTTTCTTGACATAAGCATCGCATCCCCAAACTTTTAGAAACGACAGCTTAGGTTTCTT
>NW_025277087.1:0-1274 GCF_018294505.1 Triticum aestivum
ATTTTTGTGTGTTCAAAATGCACCATCCAAAGCCACATCATCATTTTTCAATCCTTTCTGACTTCATTTGTTATTTCTCATGCATTTACTAATTATTTTGAGATATAAGACCCTAAAATTGAAAAGCATTTCAAATGAACTCCGAAAAGGTTGGAAGTTGGCATGGAATCATCATTTCATCCACATAGCATGTGCAAGAAAGTTGAGAGGGTTACGGCAGAAACTGGATGCACTTCGTGTACAAAACGGACAATCTCTTTCAATGTATCAGGATTTCATACGGAAACTCGTCTGTTACAAAGGGATTTCATTTTTTAAAATTTATTTGAACTCTTGACTTTTTGTGTGTTCAGAATGCACCATTCAAAGCCACATCATCATTTTTCAATCCTTTCTGACTTCATTTGTTATTTTTCATGCATTTATTAATCATTTTGAGCTATAGGACCCTAAAATTGAAAAGCATTTCAAATGAACTCTGAAAAGGTTGGAAGTTGGCATGGTATCATCATTTCATCCACATAGCATGTGCGAGAAAGTTGAGAGGGTTACGGCAAAAACTGGATGCACTTCGTGTACAAAACGGACAATCTCTTTCAAAGTATGAGGATTTCATACGGAAACTCGTCTGTTACAAAGGGATTTCATTTTTTAAAACTTATTTGAACTCCTGACTTTTTGTGTGTTCAAAATGCACCATTCAAAGCCACATCATTATTTTTCAATCCTTTCTGACTTCATTTGTTATTTTTCATGCATTTACTAATCATTTTGAGCTATAAGACCCTAAAATTGAAAAGCATTTCAAATGAACTCTGAAAAGGTTGGAAATTGGCATGGTATCATCATTTCAACCACATAGCATGTGCCAGAAAGTTGAGAGGGTTACGGCAAAAACTGGACGCACTTCGTGTACAAAACGGACAATCTCTTTCAAAGTATGAGGATTTCATACGGAAACTCGTCTGTTACAAAGGGATTTCATTTTTTAAAACTTATTTGAACTCCTGACTTTTTGTGTGTTCAGAATGCACCATTCAAAGCCACATCATCATTTTTCAATCCTTTCTGACTTCATTTGTTATTTTTCATGCATTTACTAATTATTTTGAGCTATAAGACCCTAAAATTGAAAAGCATTTAAAATGAACTCTGAAAATGTTGAAAGTTGGCATGGTATCATCATTTCATCCACATAGCATGTGCAAGAGAGTTGAGAGGGTTACGGCAAAAACTGGATGCACTTCGTGTACAAAACGGACAATCTCTTTCAA
>NW_025277088.1:0-1274 GCF_018294505.1 Triticum aestivum
CATAGCAAGGTAGGAACAACACATACATATGGCTCAATCAACTCCTACACATGCTAGTGGGTTTCATCTAGTTACTGTGGCAATGACAGGTCATGCAGAGGAAATGGGTTCAACTACCGTAGCACACAGCAGTTTGAAACGCGTTGTCTTAATGCAGTAAAGGAGAGCAGGAGCGAGAACATGGGATTGTATCGATATGATCAAATGGTTGGTTGCTTGCCTGATGGTTCGATGCACGGATACGGTTCTTCGTTAGGGTAATCACGGTACTCCTCGGGGACAGAACCTGTCGCAAAGGACATCGATACACAAGCATCACCAAACAATGTGCAACAATATGATGCATGCATGAAACATGGCAATATGAGTGTGTTGGGCTAATGCAACTAAAGCCAGAAGGGTTTGAACAAATTTGAATCAAGGATTCAAATTCCAAATTCAATTATGGCCTTTTTAAAGTGCCTTTTCTTGTTCTGCTTAAAACATCAATTTAACTTGTTTGATCATGCATGAAAATAGTACAGATGGATAGATTGGATTTTTCTGATCATTTTTCATATATAATTTGTCCAATTTGGAGTTACAGAATAAAAGTTATGAATTTTTGAAGTTTAAATAATATTCTGGAATTTCCTGATTTAATTTAAATCCAGAAAATCAATTACTGCGTCAGCCTGACGTCAGTGTGACGTCAGTGGTCAACTGAACAGGTCTGGGTCAAACCTGACAGTGGGTCCCGCATGTCAGGGTGATTATTTTAATTAAAATTTAATTAAAACTAATCTTGTTTAATTAACAGGGCTGGGCCCCACCTGTCATTGACTCAGGGGAGTCAACCAGGGCCCACCCGTGGTCAAAGTCAAAGTCGGCTGCCGGCGTTTAGTCGCCGGCGAGCCCGACGCGGCGGCGGAAGTGGTTTTGGCCATTTCGGCCACCAAATGGACCGCGGAGACCACCGGAGTGGAGCTGAGGACAACCCGCAGCTCTTGGCGGAGCCCGTTGGGGTCGGGGTGGCCGGAGTTGGCGCCGGCGACGACTTTGGCGGCCACCGGGGTTCGGTCGAGGATGAACTTGGCGCTAGAGGGGTCGGTGAGGCTCGTGGAGTGGCTAGCTAGGTGCTGTGGGACTCGGTGAGCAAGATGGACACCATCTTGTGGCCGGAGTGTGGCCGGAAGCACGTCGGCGACGAGGTCCGCGACGGTGCGGGCGTGTGATCCTCGTGCGGTGGCTACACAGCTCGGGAATGAGAGAGAGAGGGTCGGAGGAGTAGCTAG
>NW_025277089.1:0-1274 GCF_018294505.1 Triticum aestivum
CTGTGGAGTAACAACATAGCCAAGAAAAGATACTCGGTCGGTGCAAAAGGTGCACTTCCCAAGGTTACCAAACAAACGTGCATCACGTAGAGCAATAAAAACAGCACGTAAATGTTCCAAATGTTCTTCCAAAGATCTGCTATAAATCAGTATGTCATCAAAGTAAACTACCACAAATCGTCCAATGAAAGCACGTAAAACTTCGTTCATTAATCTCATGAAAGTACTAGGTGCATTAGTTAACCCAAAAGGCATGACTAACCACTCATATAATCCAAACTTAGTTTTAAATGCTGTTTTCCATTCATCTCCCAATTTCATACGAATTTGATGGTAGCCACTACGCAAATCAACTTTGGAGAATATTGTAGAGCCACTCAATTCAGCAAGCATATCATCTAGCCTAGGAATAGGATGACGATAACGAATAGTAATATTATTAATGCCTCTACAATCAACACACATACGTGATGTACCATCCTTTTTCGGCACTAGAATAATAGGAACAGCACAAGGACTAAGGGATTCGCGTATATAACCTTTGTCGAGAAGCTCTTGTACTTGGCGCATAATCTCCTTCGTCTCCTCTGGATTGGTACGGTATGGTGCACGGTTTGGCAGTGAAGCACCGGGAATTAAGTCAATCTGATGCTCAATCCCTCGAATAGGCGGTAATCCCGGTGGCACGTCTTGTGGAAAGACGTCAGCGAACTCCTGCAAAATGTTAGTGACAGCAGGAGGCAAAGAGGAAGGCACGTCCTCGAGTGAAAATAATGCCTCTTTGCACACAAAAGCATAGCAAACAGATTTGCTGAAATCTAGCTCATCAATATCAGATTTGGTGGCAAATAAACATGCACTTTTCAATTTAATTTCAGAAGCAACACTAGATGGTTTATTATTAGGCTTCATTTGTTGCTCAAATTCTTTTGCCACAATCTGATTTTCACTCTTATTCGTCTCCTGTTTTGCTTTATTAGCTCTATTAATATCATCTTTCAAAATGGAATCAGGAGTCATAGGAAGCAAAGTAATATTTTTATCCTTATGAACAAGAGTATAGTGATTGTTTCTACCATGGTGTACAGAATTTTTATCAAATTGCCATGGTCTACCAAGTAATAAGGAACATGCTTGCATAGGTACCACATCACAATCAACATAATCAGCATATGTAGAGATACTAAAATGCACACGAACAGTACGTGTTACCTTAACCTTGCCGCTGTTGTTGAACCATTGGATGTAGTAAGGATGTGGATGTGGTCTTGTGG
>NW_025277090.1:0-1274 GCF_018294505.1 Triticum aestivum
CATGCATTGGGCCCTGAAATATGACCCCGCTCGACTTCTTATTCACCCTAGCTCTCTGTCCAGGAGTTGCAAGTAGTTTCTGGTGTTTGTAGCCTACTGGAGGCCGTGGACAGCGCTGACCGTAGGGGTGGGCTGTGATGCGGTAGGTACGTGGCACGGTGTACCGAATACCCGTTAGGTATCTCGGGAACCCTGTTCACATCGTTCGGGGCCGTATGGGAAACCTCGGCCGGACTCCCTGCGGATGGAACCTGAATAGGCGATAAACCTGGACTAGAGGCTTAAGTGTTTAGGTAGGTCGTGGTCTACACCCATGTCGGCTTTCGCTTGAAGTCTGCCGAGCACATGTCGTGTGCAGACGCTAAGTGGTGGAAACATGTATGAAGAAGTACACCCCTGCAGGGTTAACATGATCTATTCGAATAGCCGCGTCCGCGGTAAAGGACTACTTGGTTGCCTATACAGTTCATAGACAAGTAAATGGAAACTATTAAAAGCCTCAAGATAAGTGTGAGTGCCGAGGATGGCTCTTCCGTAGGAAGACGGGGGCGGATCCTCGGTAGTGTATTGAAGTGGTGAGTAGTGGACTCGTGTGCGCAAAACTATTTCAAATTGGAATATCGTAGGATAGTCTAGCCAAGAGTCAAAGCTGGCTTGCTGCAATAACTCCACCAACCCTTCTTGATACTATGCATGTATGTAGGATCTGATGTAAGTCTTGCTGAGTACCTTTGTACTCATGTTGCTATAATCTACATTTTTTACAGAAGACGCTGCAACCCCTTCTGATGGGTTCTATGTAGACGTTGACATCAACGAGTAGGCTAAAGACCCAGGTGGTGACCCTGAGCTTGTGAAGGACCTCGTAGTATAGCTAGGCTTTCCAGGCCTCTTTTATTTTACTAGTTTGTCTGTACTCAGACAAATTACTTCCGCTGTTGGCTTGTATGATTGTATGACTTGTATGTTGGGTCGTGAGACCCGTACCTTTGTGTGTATGTTATGTATGGCTCACTGAGCCCTAAATAAAGTACTTGTGTCGTAGAGTCATGTTGTGATGCTTCGTTGTATTTGCACATATCGAGCATATTGTGTGTATGATTGAAATGCTTGGTATGTGTGGGATCTGACCATCTAGTCGTTTATCTTTAGTAGCCTCTCTTACCGGGAAATGTCTCCTAGTGTTACCGCTGAGCCATGGTAGCTTGCTACTGCTCTGGAACACTTAGGCTGGCCGGCATGTGTCCTTCTTTGTTCCTGTGTCTGTCCCTTCG
>NW_025277091.1:0-1274 GCF_018294505.1 Triticum aestivum
GTGTTTGTAGTATGCTGGAGGCCGTGGACAGCGCTGACCGTAGGGGTGGGCTATGATGCGGTAGGCACGTGGCCGGGTAAACCGGGCGCCCGTTTGGTGTCACGGAACCCTGTTCACATCGTTTGGGGCTGTGAGCGAAACTCCGGCCGGATCTCCTCATGGATGGAACCCGAATAGGCGATAAACCTGGACTAGAGACTTGAGTGTTTAGGTAGGTCGTGGTCTACACCCACGTCGGCTTTCGCTTGAAGTCTGCCGAGCACATGTCGTGTGCAGACGCTAAGTGGTGGAAACATGTATGAAGAAGTACACCCCTGCAGGGTTAATATCATCTATTCGAATAGCCGTGTCCGCGGAAAAGGACTTCTGGATTACTTATATCAGTTCATAGACAAGTGAAGGTGGATACTTTAAAATGCGCAAGATAAGCGTGAGTGCTATGGATGGCGTTCTCGTAGGGAGACGGGAGCAGATCCATAGTGGTGTATTGATATGGTGAATATGTGGACTCGTGTGCGCCACCTCAAAAGAGTTACTTGCAGTCGTAGTTCAGGATAGCCACCGAGTCAAAGCTGGCTTGCTGCAGTTAAACCCCACCACCCCCCTTTGTTGATAATGATGCATATGTAGATAGTTCTGATGTAAGTCTTGCTGGGTACATTTGTACTCACGTTTGCCTATTTTATGTTTTTGCAGAGAGACTTCAGTCTCACTAGTAATTCCGTGTGGTCTTCGACGTTTAGCTTGTTACCTCAGCTACGATCTTGTGCCCCGGCAGGATCTGGTAGATAGTCAGGCTTCTCAGCCTTTTCATTTATAGTTGTCTGTACTCAGACATGATAGCTTCCGCTTGTGCTTTGACTTGTATGCTCTGAGTGTTGGGTCACGAGACCCATGTTTGTAATATCTCGCTCCTCGGAGCCTATTGAATAAACTACTTGAGTAGTAGAGTCATTTTGTGATGCCATGTTGTATTGCACATATCGAGCATATTGTGTGTATGTTATTGAAATGCTTGGTATGTGTGGGATCTGACCATCTAGTTGTTTATCTTTAGTAGCCTCTCTTACCGGGAAATGTCTCCTAGTGTTTCCACTGAGCCATGGTAGCTTGCTACTGCTCCGGAACACTTAGGCTGGCCGGCATGTGTCCTTCTTCGTTCCTGTGTCTGTCCCTTCGGGGAAATGTCACGCGATGAATACCGGAGTCCTGTTAGCCCGCTACAGCCCGGTTCACCGGAGTCCTGCTAGCCCAGTGCTACAGCCTGGATTCAC
>NW_025277092.1:0-598 GCF_018294505.1 Triticum aestivum
CTCAAAATAATTAGTAAATCCATGAAAAATAACAAATGAAGTCAGAAAGGATTGAAAAATGATGATGTGGCTTTGAATGGTGCATTTCGAACACACAAAAAGTCAGGAGTTCAAATAAGTTTAAAAAATGAAATCCCTTTGTAACAGACAAGTTTTCGTATGAAATCCCGATACTTTGAAAAAGATTGTCCGTTTTGTACACGAAGTGCATCCAGTTTTTGCCGTACCCCTCTCAACTTTCTTGCACATGCTATGTGGATGAAATGATGATACCATGCCAACTTTCAACCTTTTCAGAGTTCATTTGAAATGCTTTTCAATTTTAGGGTCTTATAGCTCAAAATAATTAGTAAATGCATGAAAAATAACAAATGAAGTCATAAAGGATTGAATAATGATGATGTGGCTTTGAATGGTGCATTTTTAACACACAAAAAGTCAAGAGTTCCGATAAGTTTAAAAAAATGAAATCCCTTTGTAACAGACGAGTTTCCGTATGAAATCCTGATACTTTGAAAGAGATTGTCCGTTTTGTACACGAAGTGCATCCAGTTTTTGCCGTAACCCTCTCAACTTTCTTGCACATGCTATGTGGAGG
>NW_025277092.1:608-1274 GCF_018294505.1 Triticum aestivum
TGGTGCATTTTGAGCACACAAAAAGTCAGGAGTTCAAATAAGTTTTAAAAAATGAAATCCCTTTGTAACAGACGAGTTTTCGGATGAAATCCAGATACTTTGAAAGAGATTGTCCGTTGTGTACACGAAGTTCATCCAGTTTTTGCCGTAACCCTCTCAACTTTCTTGCACATGCTATGTGGATGAAATGATGATACCATGCAAACTTTCAACCTTTTCAGAGTTCATTTGAAATGCTTTTCAATTTTAGGGTCTTATAGCTCAAAATAATTAGTAAATGCATGAAAAATAACAAATGAAGTCAGAAAGGATTCAAAAATGATGATGTGGCTTTGAATGGTGCATTTTGAACACACAAAAAGTCAGGAGTTCAAATAAGTTTTAAAAAATGAAATCTTTTTGTAACTGACGAGTTTTCGGATGAAATCCTGATACTTTGAAAGAGATTGTCCGTTTTGTACACGAAGTGCATCCAGTTTTTGCCGTAACCCTCTCAACTTTCTTGCACATGCTATGTGGATGAAATGATGATACCATGCCATCTTACAACCTTTTCAGAGTTCATTTGAAATTCTTTTCAATTTTAGGGTCTTATAGCTCAAAATAATTAGTAAATGCATGAAAAATAACACATGAAGTCAGAAAGGATTGAAAAATGATGATGTG
>NW_025277093.1:0-1274 GCF_018294505.1 Triticum aestivum
ACTAGGAGAAGGTGGCCGGCCCCCCTCTCTCCCTTCCCCTCCGAGGAATCCTAGTTGGACTAGGATTGGGGGGAGGAATCCTACTCCCAGAGGGAGTAGGACTCTCCTGCGCCTCCCTCTTTGGCCGGCCAGCCTCCCCTCCTCTCCTCCTTTATATACGGAGGCAGGGGCACCTCTAAACACACAAGTTGACACAAGTTGATCCACGTGATCAATTCCTTAGCCGTGTGCGGTGCCCCCTGCCACCATATTCCTCGATAATACTGTAGCGGAGTTTAGGCGAAGCCCTGCTGCTGTAGTTCATCAAGATCGTCACCACGCCGTCGTGCTGACGGAACTCTTCCCCGACACTTTGCTGGATCGGAGTCCGGGGATCGTCATCGAGCTGAACGTGTGCTCGAACTCGGAGGTGTCGTAGTTTCGGTGCTTGATCGGTTGGATCGTGAAGACGTACGACTACTTCCTCTACATCGTGTCATCGCTTCCGCAGTCGGTCTGCGTAGGGTACGTAGACAACACTCTCCTCTCGTTGCTATGCATCACATGATCCTGTGTGCGCGTAGGAAATTTTTTGAAATTACTACGAAACCCAACAGTGGCATCCGAGCCTAGGTTACTTATGTTGATGTTATATGCACGAGTAGAACACAAGTGAGTTGTGGACGATACAAGTCATACTGCCTACCAGCATGTCATATTTTGGTTCGGCGGTATTGTTGGACGAGACGACCCGGACCAACCTTACGCGTACGCTTACGCGAGACCGGTTCCCTCGACGTGCTTTGCACAGAGATGGCTTGCGGGCGACTGTCTCTCCAACTTTAGTTGAACCGAGTATGGCTACGCCCGGTCCTTGCGAAGGTTAAAACGGAGTCTATTTGACAAACTATCGTTGTGGTTTTGATGCGTAGGTGAGATTGGTTCTTACTTAAGCCCGTAGCAGCCACGTAAAACATGCAACAACAAAGTAGAGGACGTCTAACTTGTTTTTGCAGGGCATGTTGTGATGTGATATGGTCAAAGCATGATGCTGAATTTTATTGTATGAGATGATCATGTTTTGTAACCGAGTTATCGGCAACTGGCAGGAGCCATATGGTTGTCGCTTTATTGTATGCAATGCAATCGCGATGTAATGCTTTACTTTATTACTAAACGGTAGTGATAGTCGTGGAAGCATAAGATTGGCGAGACGACAACGATGCTACGATGGAGATCAAGGTGTCGCGCCGGTGACGATGGTGATCATGACGGTGCTTCGGAGATGGAGATCA
>NW_025277094.1:0-1274 GCF_018294505.1 Triticum aestivum
AAGGGAACACAATCAATGCAATGCACAATATGATGCATGATCATGACATGGCAAAATGAATGTGTTTTGGGCTAATGCAACTAAAACCAGATTAAATGAAGTTGGTTTGAATCCAAGATTCAAATTCAAACTCCATATGTGGATATTCAAATGCCATTTAATTGATTTGTGCTAAACAGCAGCTATAAGTTGTTCTAACATGCATGAAAATGGTACATATGGATTCCTTGAATTTTTCTGATAATTTTTCATATATAATTTATTTAATTTGGAGTTACGGTTAATTTTCTATGATTTATTGAAGTTTAGGGCATTTTCTGGAATTTCCTGAATATTTAGAATTAAAATAATTCCAGAAAATGAATTTACTGCGTCAGCACTACGTCAGCATGACGTAAGCGAGTCAACGGGCAGCCCAGGTCAAACTGACCAGTGGGTCCTCCGTGTCAGTGACTAACCTAACTAACTGGGTTAGTTAGCGTTTTAACTTAAACTAACCTAGATTAATTAGGCGGGCTGGTCCCGCATGTCAGTGACACAGGGGGAGGTCAAACCCCGGTCAAATGGCCCAAACAGGCCGGCGGCTCAACGCCGGCGGCAACAGGCACGGCGGAGTGCTTCGGGATCGCTCCTCCGGCGATCATTCGGGCGGCGGAGAGGCTCTACGGGTAGCTGGGAGGGCGCCGCGTCTTCCTGTGGAGTCGGTTGGGGTCGGGGCGGCCGGAATCGGCGCCGGCGTCGACCTAGGTGGCCGCCGGAGTTCGGCCAAGGTCGAACGCGGCGCTGCGGTGCACTAGAGGGGAAACGGAAAGGCTCTGTGGGCTCCTGGGAGGGCGGCGAACTCGGTAACATGCTCGGGCGCTAGCTGGGGTGACCCTGGCCACGGCAGCGCCATGGCCGGCGGCGAGGAGCAATCGGCTCCGGTGAGAAGGCGGCTGGAGTGCGGGAACGAGCGCGGGGAGAAGGGGAAATGGAAGAGGAGCTCACAGCAAGGTCGATGAGCAGCTCGGTGGTCTCGGGGAGGCGGCGGAGGCGGCGAATTGACCGCGGCGAACTTCGGTGGCCGGCGACGGAAACGGCGATGGTGGCGGCGTTGCAGCACGTCCGGGAGGTCCGTAGCTCAACGAGGAGGTGGAGGGGGTTGTGGCGGAGCTCGGAAGCGGGTCGGGGAGGCGAGGGGAGGCCAGTGGCTACGGTGATGCCCGTCGGCGGCGGCGGTGGTTCTCGGGTGAGAGGGAGAGAGAGCAGGGGGAGAAGAGGAGGGCGAGGGAGAG
>NW_025277095.1:0-1274 GCF_018294505.1 Triticum aestivum
CACATCACAATCAACATAATCAGCATATGTAGAGATACTAAAATGCACACGAACAGTACGTGTTACCTTAACCTTGCCGCTGTTGTTGAACCATTGGATGTAGTAAGGATGTGGATGTGGTCTTGTGGTGAGAGAAAGCTTCTCCACCATCTCCATGCTAGCCAAGTTGTTGCAGCTCCCTCCGTCTATGATGACGCGCACAGAACGTTCCTTCACAACTCCCTTGGTATGGAACAAATTGTGCCTCTGATTTTGCTCAGCTTGTGTGACCTGCACACTCAAAACACGTTGAGCAACTAAACATTCATACCTGTCAGCGTCTTCAGGAGCCATGTATTGCGTCTCATGATCAGAATCATCTCCACCATGTTCTTCACGTGTAATAAGAGCCAAAGTCTCCTCATCATAGTCACTAGCAGACTCATATCCACCATCCGCGGTAGCAATCATCACACGCGGAGATTTGCATTCTCTCGCATAATGACCTCATCCCTTACAACGACGACAAATAATATCACTTGTGTGCCCTGTTGATGCCATGGAAGAAGAAGAACGCTGTGCAGGCCCCGCAGGTGCGCTCTTGGCAGATAATGGTGGTTGTGCCTGTTTTCTTGTATCACGGCTGGAGGTGGCACCGGATGGAGGTGCTGGTGCAGTTGAAGTAGAAGATGCACGTGGTTTCCATGATGAAGGTCGGCCTGCAGAAAAGTTAGTTCGCCCCAATGCTTGTCGATCCTGCACTTCACGTTCAGCTTTACAAGCAAGATGGAATAGACGAGTGATATTAGTATACTCCTTATAGTCTAGAATGGTCTGAATCTCTCTATTTAATCCACCCAGAAAACGTGCAAGCATAGCTTCATTCTCCTCAACAATACCACATCTAATCATGCCAGTTTGTAATTCCTGATAATATTCTTCTACAGAATTTTTTCCTTGTCTTAAACGCTGCAATTTTTGAAGCAATTCACGTTGATAATATGGTGGAACCCAACGCGTACGCATAGCAGTTTTCAAAGCAGCCCAAGTAGTTGGAATAGGATATAATCTACAATGTTCAGACCACCATACACATGCAAAACTAGTGAAAGCACAAACGGCAGCAGCAACTCGTCTCTCCTCAGGATATTGTAAACATGTAAATCGTTGTTCAGTTTCTAACTCCCAAGTAAGATATATATCAGGAACATATCTACCCTCAAATGGTGGAATATTCAATTTCAGTTTAGGAATATGGACATCATCTCGTACCTGAGGTGGTGGTGCAGGCCTAC
>NW_025277096.1:0-1274 GCF_018294505.1 Triticum aestivum
TGGGCCCACTCGGTAATGCATCATCATAATGAGCTCAATGTGACTAAGGCGTTAGTCACGGGATCATGCATTGCGGTACGAGTAAAGAGACTTGCCGGTAACGAGATTGAACAAGGTATTGGGATACCGACGATCGAATCTCGGGCAAGTAACATACCGATTGACAAAGGGAATTGCATACGGATTGATTGAATCCTCGACACCGTGGTTCACCCGATGATATCATCGTGGAACATGTGGGAGCCAACATGGGTATCCAGATCCCGCTGTTGGTTATTGACCGGAGAGGCGTCTCGGTCATGTCTGCATGTCTCCCGAACCCGTAGGGTCTACACACTTAAGGTCCGGTGACGCTAGGGTTGTAGAGATATATGTATGCGGAAACCCAAAAGTTGTTCGGAGTCCCGGATGAGATCCCGGACATCACGAGAGGTTCCGGAATGGTCCGGAGGTGAAGAATTATATATAGGAAGTCCAGTTTTGGCCACCGGGAAAGTTTCGGGGGTTATCGGTATTGTACCGGGACCACCGGAAGGGTCCCGGGGGTCCACCGGGTGGGGCCACCTGTCCCGGAGGGCCCCGTGGGCTGAAAGTGGAGGGGAACCAGCCCCTAATGGGCTGGGGCGCCACTTTGGGCCTCCCCCCCATGCGCCTAGGGTTGGGAACCCTAGGGGGGGGAGTTCCCCCTTGCCTTGGGGGGCAAGGCAACCCCTTCCCCCCCTTGGCCGCCGCCCCCCCCAACCCTAGATGGGTTTTGGCCGGCTCCCCCCTCCCAAGGGGTCCTATAAATAGTGGGGGGGAGGGAGGGCAGCAGAGACACAGCCTTTGGCGCCTCCCTCCTCCCCTGCAACACCTCTCTCTCTCGCGCGCAGAAGCTCGGCGAAGCCCTGCCAGAGAGCCGCTACATCCACCACCACGCCGTCGTGCTGTTGGATCTCCATCAACCTCTCCTCCCCCCTTGCTGGATCAAGAAAGGAGGAGACGTCGCTGCACCGTACGTGTGTTGAACGCGGAGGTGCCGTCCGTTCGGCACTCGGTCATCGGTGATTTGGATCACGGCGAGTACGACTCCGTCATCCACGTTCATTGGAACGCTTCCGCTCGCGATCTACAAGGGTATGTAGATCCACTCCTTTCCCCTCGTTGCTAGTAGACTCCATAGATGCATCTTGGTGAGCGTAGGAAAATTTTAAATTATGCTACGATTCCCAACAGTGGCATCATGAGCCAGGCCTATGCGTAGTTACTATGCACGAGTAGAACACAAAGAAGTT
>NW_025277097.1:0-1274 GCF_018294505.1 Triticum aestivum
GTACCAACACATGGTGCGCCATTAGTATATAGTAATGGCGCACCACATGTCTGGTGCGCCATTAGTGTCAATTCCATCTATAGCCCTTTTTCTAGTAGTGAATAGCTCGTCTCTGAGATCACTTTTTTAAAATAGTTGTCGTTTTACAAGTTTATTGTTTTTCCTGGGAACTTGGCCACATATAATGACACAATGCGAAGGTTTCACAATTTTTAATTTTTTTTTTGAATTTTTCATGCCCATTTCAAAATGCGGTCAAAACGACGAGCATGACCGTTCCTAGCTAGTGGTTGAATCTTGGAAAACTTTTGGTGTTTCTCTGATTAAATAGATACTTTTGTACCTAAAAATGATTTTTGGGGAAAATAAATAGCAAACTATGAGGCAACAGTTCAAATTTGACCCACTTCCTGCTGAATCGGCGGAAATTTATCTTTTTCAGCAGAGTTGGATAAAATCTGTTGACGCCATTTGGTCAATTATGCATTAAATATGTCCTAGTATTTAGGAAAATGATTTGGTACACTTTTGCAACAGTTATTTGGTAGGTTCTTCACGAAAAAGCTCATTTTGGGCGCTCGATAAATGAAAAATGATTTTTTTTTCATCCAATGAAAATGAAAACTTCCTTAGGCAACATTGTTTGCCATTCCAATATACACCCTTGTGCACAATATGAGATCATTTGAAGAAACTATGTCATGAATGCGGCCATAAGATTGATCATTTGGCGTGAAAGCCATTGATCTCCACACGTGATAACACGTTTCTAACAACACTTTTTTAAAAGAATTGTCGTATTGTAAGTTTATTATTTTTCCTGGAAACTTGGACACATATAATGACACAATGCGAAGGTTTCCCAATTTTTTGATTTTTTTAATTTTTCATGCCCGTTTCAAAATGCGGTCAAAACGACGGGTATGACCGTTTCTAGCTAGTGATGGAATCTTGGAAAACTTTTGGTGTTTCCCTAATGAAATAGACACTTCTATACCTACAAATTATTTTCTGAAAAAATAAATAGCAAACTATGAGGCAGCTGCAGTTCAAATACGACCCGCTTCCACCTGAATCGTTGAAAATTTGTCTTTTTCACCAGAGGTGGATCAAAATTTTTACACCCAACCATTTGTTCAATTGTGCATTAAATATGGCCTAGTATTTTAGAAAAAATATTTGGTCCAATTTTGCAACAATTATTTGGTAGGTTCTTCACAAAAAAAACCTCATTTTGGGCACTCAAAAAATGGAAAATGATTTTTTCTTCCAAA
>NW_025277098.1:0-1273 GCF_018294505.1 Triticum aestivum
AAATAAGTTCAAAAAATGAAATCCCTTTGTAACAGACAAGTTTCCGTATGAAACCCTGATACTTCAAAAGAGATTGTCCGTTTTGTACACGAAGTGCATCCAGTTTTTGCCGTAACCCTCTCTACTTTCTTGCACATGCTATGTGGGTCAAATGATGATACCATGCCAACTTTCAACCTTTTCAGAGTTCACTTGAAATGCTTTTCAATTTTAGGGTCTTATAGCTCAAAATAATCAGTAATTGCATGAAAAATAACAAATGAAGTTAGAAAGGGTTGAAAATTGATGATGTGGCTTTGAATGGTGCATTTTGAGCACAGAAAAACTATGGAGTTCAAATAAGTTCAAAAAAATTGAAATCCGTTTGTAACAGACAAGGATCCGTATGAAACCCTGATACTTCGAAAGAGATTGTCCGTTTTGTACACGAAGTGCATCCAGTTTTTGCCGTAACCCTCTCTACTTTCTTGCACATGCTATGTGGGTCAAATGATGATACCATGCCAACTTTCAACCTTTTCAGAGTTCATTTGAAATGCTTTTCAATTTCAGGGTCTTATAGCTCAATATAAACAATAAATGCATGGAAAATTACAAATGAAGTCAGAAAGGGTTGAAAATTGATGATGTCGCTTTGAATGGTGCATTTTGAGCATAGAAAAACTATGGAGTTCAAATAAGTTCAAAAAAATGAAACCCCTTTGTAACAGACGAGTTTACGTATGAAACACTGATACTTCGAAAGAGATTGTCCGTTTTGTACACGAAGTGCAACCAGTTTTTGTCGTAACCCTCTCTAGTTCTTGCACATTCTATGTGGGTAAAATGATGATACCATGCCAACTTTCAACCTTCCCAGAGTTCATTTGAAATGCTTTTCAATTTCAGGGTCATATAGCTCAAAATAATCAGTAAATGCATGAAAAATAACAAATGAAGTCAGAAAGGGTTGAAAATTGATGATGTGACTTTGAATGGTGCATTTTAAGCACAGAAAAACTATGGAGTTCAAATAAGTTCAAAAAAATTGAAATCTCTTTGTAACAGACAAGTTTCCGTATGAAACCCTGATACTTCGAAAGAGATTGTCCGTTTTGTACATGAAGTGCATCCAGTTTTTGCCGTAACCGTCTCTACTTTCTTGCACATGCTATGTGGGTCAAATGATGATACCATGCCAACTTTCAACCTTTTCAGAGTTTATTTGAAATGCTTTTCAATTTCAGGGTCTTATAGCTCAAAATAATCAGTAAATGCATGAAAAATAACAAAT
>NW_025277099.1:0-1273 GCF_018294505.1 Triticum aestivum
AGCTTGCACCGCCGGTGCGAACCGAGTCAAAGTGGCCCAGTGGTCAGCACGGGTATTGAAGAGCTCTAACCTCAAGGCCCGATTTTCACGGTCCTTATCCTCGAGCATCTCAGCAGTGGTGCGAGTCCGTGAATCCTCCTGAGTGGGGTCAGCATAGATAGCCTGAAGATACCCTTGTGCTCCCGGAAGTGATCCTGGCATATACCGGAAATCAGAGTCCCGAAATAGACCAGATCTGACTCGCATAATGGTCATCATAGAGTAGGCGGCGTCCTGCACAGCCATCTCAATAGTAACCCCGAGTCCATAGGAGCAGTGAAGAGGCTCGGTGGATCCAGGATAAGATGGAAATATCCTGACAGTGCAGAGATACTGGCTTTGATTAAAGTCTCGGAATTGCTCTTCGACCGTGTACTCGGGATACCAGCGGTATCCAGCCTCAGTCATTACCCTGACCAACTTGGCAGTATGGCCGGGTACATCTAGGCATCGAGTCAGGCGAACCACTTGATTGAGGTCGCGAGTGGCCATCTGAAAGCAGAATCATAATGCAAAGGCATTA
Source organism: Triticum aestivum (assembly GCF_018294505.1). Taxonomy (NCBI): domain Eukaryota; kingdom Viridiplantae; phylum Streptophyta; class Magnoliopsida; order Poales; family Poaceae; genus Triticum; species Triticum aestivum. The sequence goes on from NW_025277099.1 coordinate 563, forward strand.
GAATTTCTAGCAAAATTTCGGCAGCATAACAGCTGTAAATGCTCAAGAAGGATTTGAGACATTTGACAAAGGATTTCGTACACACTCAACATCATCATATCAAAGTTTTGAATCCATTCTAACAACATAATGTGGTAGTAGAACTGAACTAGGCTTGTATCCATCAAACTTATAAGGTACTACTGATTAGTAACACGTGATCCTGATAGAGAGTATAGATCCTAATTCCTTAACCCCCGGTGGAAGAATGGACTGACTCAGATCAGAATGTCATAAGATCAAGGAGTAAAAAGAGCCTTACGTTCCAACCCACAAACAATTCCCCTACGTATAACTAAAGAATTTCTAGACTCAACATCGACCAGTTTGGCTTGGAGAACCTACAGGCAGTCCGGCTCTGATGCCAACGCTGTCAGGACCCCGACTCGATGTCACATCGATCTAGCCGGTAACACCTCATATCACTTTGCGGCCTCACGCACGGTATCCCCACGGGTGTCGCCTTACCTTTGCCCGGGACCGTTTGCGCCTTTTGGCTCACGTATATGATAGTGTCGCTAGCATCCATATGATAAAGAGCCCGGGCTGACATGACTAGTCGTAAACCCAAAGTGGCACAGACTTACAGGGACAGGCATCCATGACCCAGCTTCGAACGTGTCGGTCATCAGCAAGTGGGTCCGGGCTGTAGCACTGGGCTAGCAGGACTCC
>NW_025277100.1:0-1273 GCF_018294505.1 Triticum aestivum
TGTAGCATTTCTCATATTATATGTAGATGACATACTCTTGATGGGAAATAATATAGAATTTCTGGACAGCATTAAGGCCTACTTGAATAAGTGTTTTTCAATGAAGGACCTTGGAGAAGCTGCTTATATATTAGGCATCAAGATCTATAGAGATAGATCGAGACGCCTCATAGGTCTTTCACAAAGCACATACCTTGATAAGATTTTGAAGAGGTTCAAAATGGATCAGTCCAAGAAGGGGTTCTTGCCTATGTTACAAGGTGTGAGATTGAGCTCGGCTCAGTCACCGACCACGGCAAAAGATAAAGAAGAGATGAGTGTCATCCCCTATGCTTCAGCCATAGGATCTATTATGTATGCCATGCTGTGTACCAGACCCGATGTAAACCTTGTCGTAAGTTTGGTAGCAAGATACCAAAGTAATCCCGGCAAGGAACACTGGACAGCGGTCAAGAATATCCCGAAGTACCTGAAAAGGACGAAGGACATGTTTCTCATTTATGGAAGAGACGAAGAGCTCGTCGTAAAGGGTTACGTCGACGCTAGCTTCGACTCAGATCTGGATGACTCTAAGTCACAAACCGGATACGTGTATATGTTGAATGGTGGAGCAGTAAGCTGGTGCAGCTGCAAGCAGAGCGTCGTGGCGGGATCTACGTGTGAAGCGGAGTACATGGCAGCCTCGGAGGCAGCGCATGAAGCGATTTGGGTGAAGGAGTTCATCACCGACCTAGGAGTCATACCCAATGCGTCGGGGCCGATCAAACTCTTCTGTGGCAACACTGGAGCTATTGCCCTCGCCAAGGAGCCCAGGTTTCACAAGAAGACCAAGCACATCAAGCGTCGTTTCAACTCCATCCGTGAAAATGTTCAAGATGGAGACATAGAGATTTGCAAAGTACACACGGATCTGAATGTCGCAGATCCGCTGACTAAACCTCTCTCGCGTGCAAAACATGATCAACACCAGAACTCTATGGGTGTTCGATTCATCACAATGTAACTAGATTGGTGACTCTAGTGCAAGTGGGAGACTGTTGGAAATATGCCCTAGAGGCAATAATAAAAGTATTATTATATTTCAATGTTCATGATAAATGTCTTTTATTCATGCTATAACTGTATTATCCGGAAATCGTAATACACGTGTGAATACTTAGACCACAATATGTCCCTGGTGAGCCTCTAGTTGACCAGCTCGTTGTGATCAACAGATAGTCATGGTTTCCTGACTATGGACATTGGATGTCGTTGATAACGGGATCACATCATT
>NW_025277101.1:0-1273 GCF_018294505.1 Triticum aestivum
TACAAAGTTTATGAGAAACTTGTATTTCCAAAGAAGTGAGTGGGAGCACTATAGAATTTCTGATGAGTATATGTTATTGACATATTGTTGATCAGAAATGATGTAGAATTTCTAGAAAGCATATAGGGTTATTTGAAAGGTGTTTTTCAATAGAAAACCTGGATTAAGCTACTTGAACATTGAGCATCAAGATCTATAAGGATAGATCAAAATGCTTAATAATACTTTCAAATGAGCACATACCTTGACATGATCTTGAAGGTGTTCAAGATGGACCAGTCAAAGAAGGAGTTCTTGCCTGAGTTGTAAGGTACGAAGTTAAGACTTAAAGCTCGACCACGGCAGAATAGAGAGAAAGGACGAAGGTCGTCCCCTATGCTTTAGACGTAGGCTCTACAGTATGCCGTGCTGTGTACCGCACCGAAAGTGTGCCTTGCCATGAGTCAGTCAAGGGGTACAAGAGTGATCCATGAATGGATCATAGGACAGCGGTCAAAGTTATCCTTAGTAACTAGTGGACTAAGGAATTTTCTCGATTATGGAGGTGGTAAAAGAGTTCGTCGTAAAGGTTACGACGATGCAAGCTTGACACCTATCCGGATAGCTCTAAGTAGAGATACCGGATACGTACAATGGGGCAACAATTTAGAATAGTTGCAAGTAGAACAGTTATTTGGAATAGCTCCAAATAGAGCGTGGTAGCTGCATCTAGGAGATGACATAGAGATTTGTAAAGCACACACGGATCTGAAAGGTTCAGACCCGTTGACTAAAACCTCTCTCACAAGCAACATGATCAAACATAAAACTCATTGAGTGTTAATCACATAGTGATGTGAACTAGACTACTGACTCTAGTAAACTCTTGGGTATTAGTCACATGGCGATGTGACCTGTGAGTGTTAATCACATGGCGATGTGAACTAGATTATTGACTCTAGTGCAAGTGGGAGACTGTAGGAAATATGCCCTAGAGGCAATAATAAAAGTATTATTATTATATTTCCTTGTTCATGATAATTGTCTTTTATTCATGCTATAACTGTATTATCCGGAAATCGTAATACACGTGTGAATACATAGACCACAATATGTCCCTAGTGAGCCTCTAGTTGACTAGCTCGTTGTGATCAACAGATAGTCATGGTTTCCTGGCTATGGACATTGGATGTCGTTGATAACGGGATCACATCATTAGGAGAATGATGTGATGGACAAGACCCAATCCTAAGACTAGCACAAAGATCGTGTAGTTCGTTTGCTAGAGCTTTGC
>NW_025277102.1:0-1273 GCF_018294505.1 Triticum aestivum
AGCCAAGTTGTTGCAGCTCCCTCCGTCTATGATGACGCGCACAGAACGTTCCTTCACAACTCCCTTGGTATGGAACAAATTGTGCCTCTGATTTTGCTCAGCTTGTGTGACCTGCACACTCAAAACACGTTGAGCAACTAAACATTCATACCTGTCAGCGTCTTCAGGAGCCATGTATTGCGTCTCATGATCAGAATCATCTCCACCATGTTCTTCACGTGTAATAAGAGCCAAAGTCTCCTCATCATAGTCACTAGCGGACTCATATCCACCATCCGCGGTAGCAATCATCACACGCGGAGATTTGCATTCTCTCGCATAATGACCTCCTCCCTTACAACGACGACAAATAATATCACTTGTGTGCCCTGTTGATGCCATGGAAGAAGAAGAACGCTGTGCAGGCCCCGCAGGTGCGCTCTTGGCAGATAATGGTGGTTGTGCCTGTTTTCTTGTATCACGGCTGGAGGCGGCACCTGATGGAGGTGCTGGTGCAGTTGAAGTAGAAAATGCACGTGGTGTCCATGATGAAGGTCGGCCTGCAGAAAAGTTAGTTCGCCCCAATGCTTGTCGATCCTGCACTTCACGTTCAGCTTTACAAGCAAGATGGAATAAACGAGTGATATTAGTATACTCCTTATAGTCTAGAATGGTCTAAATTTCTCTATTTAATCCACCCAGAAAACGTGCAAGCATAGCTTCATTCTCCTCAACAATACCACATCTAATCATGCCAGTTTGTAATTCCTGATAATATTCTTCTACAGAATTTTTTCCTTGTCTTAAACGCTGCAATTTTTGAAGCAATTCACGTTGATAATATGGTGGAACCCAACGCGTACGCATAGCAGTTTTCAAAGCAGCCCAAGTAGTTGGAATAGGATATAATCTACAATGTTCAGACCACCATACACATGCAAAACTAGTGAAAGCACAAACAGCAGCAGCAACTCGTCTCTCCTCAGGATATTGTAAACATGTAAATCGTTGTTCAGTTTCTAACTCCCAAGTAAGATATATATCAGGAACATATCTACCCTCAAATGGTGGAATATTCAATTTCAGTTTAGGAATATGGACATCATCGCGTACCTGAGGTGGTGGTGCAGGCCTACCAGTACGAATATATACCTGAGGTCGACCTGCTGGTGGTGGTGCTGGTGGCTGCTCGTAGATCTGATTTTGATCAACCTCATCCTCATAATCGCCCGCATACTCATCATCCTCCTGGGTACCAGCAACAGCAGTAGCAGGAGCCACAGAAGTATCAACA
>NW_025277103.1:0-1273 GCF_018294505.1 Triticum aestivum
CGTTCTTCTTCTTCCATGGCATCAACAGGGCACACAAGTGATATTATTTGTTGTCGTTGTAAGGGAGGAGGTCATTATGCGAGAGAATGCAAATCTCCGCGTGTGATGATTGCTACCGCGGATGGTGGATATGAGTCCGCTAGTGACTATGATGAGGAGACTTTGGCTCTTATTACACGTGAAGAACATGGTGGAGATGATTCTGATCATGAGACGCAATACATGGCTCCTGAAGACGCTGACAGGTATGAATGTTTAGTTGCTCAACGTGTTTTGAGTGTGCAGGTCACACAAGCTGAGCAAAATCAGAGGCACAATTTGTTCCATACCAAGGGAGTTGTGAAGGAACGTTCTGTGCGCGTCATCATAGACGGAGGTAGTTGCAACAACTTGGCTAGCATGGAGATGGTGGAGAAGCTTTCTCTCACCACAAGACCACATCCACATCCTTACCACATCCAATGGTTCAACAACAGCGGCAAGGTTAAGGTAACACGTACTGTTCGTGTGCATTTTAGTATCTCTACATATGCTGATTATGTTGATTGTGATGTGGTACCTATGCAAGCATGTTCCTTATTACTTGGTAGACCATGGCAATTTGATAAAAATTCTGTACACCATGGTAGAAACAATCACTACACTCTTGTTCATAAGGATAAAAATATTACTTTGCTTCCTATGACTCCTGATTCCATTTTGAAAGATGATATTAATAGAGCTAATAAAGCACAACAGGAGAAGAATAAGAGTGAAAATCAGATTGTGGCAAAAGAATTTGAGCAACAAATGAAGTCTAATAATAAGCCATCTAGTGTTGCTTCTGAAATTAAATTGAAAAGTGCATGTTTATTTGCCACCAAATCTGATATTGATGAGCTAGATTTCAGCAAATCTGTTTGCTATGCTTTTGTGTGCAAAGAGGCATTATTTTCATTCGAGGACGTGCCTTCCTCTTTGCCTCCTGCTGTCACTAACATTTTGCAGGAGTTCGCTGACGTTTTTCCACAAGACATGCCACCGGGATTACCGCCTATTCGAGGGATTGAGCATCAGATTGACTTAATTCCCGGTGCTTCACTGCCAAACCGTGCACCATACCGTACCAATCCAGAGGAGACGAAGGAGATTATGCGTCAAGTACAAGAGCTTCTCGACAAAGGTTATATACGCGAATCCCTTAGTCCTTGTGCTGTTCCTATTATTCTAGTGCCGAAAAAGGATGGTACATCACGTATGTGTGTTGATTGTAGAGGCATTAATAATATTACTA
>NW_025277104.1:0-1273 GCF_018294505.1 Triticum aestivum
CCGTTTCATGGACTATTACTCACCGTTTTCGGGTCCCAGAGCAATTTCCATGGTTGTCAAACTCCAAGGTGCACTTACGTGTCGGTCATCAACAATCACAATTTGGGCCGATTCTGGCCCGTTTCTTGGACTATTACTCTATTTTGGGGTCTCGGAGTCATTTCCACGATTGACGATCCCCGGGGTGCGTTTACGTGTCGGTCATCGACACTCACATATTCGGCCGATTCTAATACGTTCCGTGCACTATTACTCAGCGCTTTGGGGACCCAGAGCGATTTCCACGATTGATGAACCCCGGGGTGCGTTTATGTGTCCGTCGTCAACACTCACAGTTTTGGCCAAATCTGACCTGTTTCGTGGACTATTACTCACCGTTTTGGGGGCCCTGAAGCGATTTTCATAGTTGTTGAACCCCAAGGTGTGCTTACGAGTTGGTCATCAACACTCTCAGTTTTGGCCGATTCTGGCCCGTTTCATGGACTATTACTCACCGTTTTGGGGTCCCAAAGCGATTTCCATGATTGTCGAACTCCAAGGTGCGCTTACGTGTCGGTCATCAACAATAACAGTTTGGGCCGATTCTGGCCCGCTTCTTGGACTATTACTCTATTTTGGGGTCTCGGAGTTGTTTCCACTATTGACGAACCCCGGGGTCCGTTTACGAGTCGGTCATCAACACTCACATATTCCGCCGATTCTAGTCCGTCTCGTGCACTATTACTCAGCGTTTTGGGGACCCAGGGCGATTTCCATGATTGATGAACCCCGGGGTGCGTTTATGTGTCCGTCATCAACACTCACAGTTTTGGCCAATTCTTACCTGTTTCGCGGACTATTACTCACCGTTTTGGGGTCCCGTAGCGATTTCCATAGATGTTGAACCCCAAGATGTGCTTACGTGTTGGTCAACAACACTCGCAGTTTTGGCCGATTCTGGCCCGTTTCATGGACTATTACTCACCGTTTTCGGGTCCCAAAGCAATTTCCATGGTTGTCAAACTCCAAGGTGCACTTACGTGTCGGTCATCAACAATCACAATTTGGGCCGATTCTGGCCCGTTTCTTGGACTATTACTCTATTTTGGGGTCTCGGAGTCATTTCCACGATTGACGATCCCCGGGGTGCGTTTACGTGTCGGTCATCGACACTCACATATTCGGCCGATTCTAATACGTTCCGTGCACTATTACTCAGCGCTTTGGGGACCCAGAGCGATTTCCACGATTGATGAACCCCGGGGTGCGTTTATGTGTCCGTCGTCAACACTCA
>NW_025277105.1:0-1273 GCF_018294505.1 Triticum aestivum
CCAGAGCAGGGTGGAGGTGGCGCGCACGGCGGCGTCGCGGTGTCCGCGTCCTTCTGGCGAGGAGGAAGACGACAGGGGAGTAGCGGTGGCGGGCTGGGCCGTGCTGCTGGGCCAGGTGGGCTACCAGGTGAGCGCCAGGTAAGGTTTCTCTCCTCTCTTTTATTTCTATTTTAGTTACTGTTTTCTATTTTCTGTAATTGTGTTTGGATTTATTAAAAATGCCAGAGCCTTTCCAAAAATCATGCAACTGACTGTGGCCACTGTTTGGAATATTTCCAACAGTAAACATTTCAGTTTGTGATTATTTGAGCATTTAAAATATTATTAGCAATTAAATGCCCAAATGCAAATACTATATAATTTAATTCAAAAATCCAGGAATAGCCTATAAATATGTTCATCATTTTTGGAAGAGGTTTTCACCTTTAACAGAAATTATGAACATTTCCAAAGGGCATTCTGGGTTATTGAAAATATATTTATTGAACCTAGTTAAATTTCATTTGGTGCTAGGGTTTCAACAATCCCCATTTCAAATTTAAATGAAATTTAAACATGGTGCAACACTCTAATGCATGCACTAGGCATTGTCAGAACTAGGGATGTGACAACTCACCCCCACTAAACAAGAATCTCGTCTCGAGATTCAAGCGTAGGGTAAGGTGAAGGGGAACGCAACTAGTACAATCTTCACGATCCAGGTTGCACTTCATAGGAACGTTGATTTGAACACCATTATTGTCTTGAAGTCTTGCTCTGAGAAATCCTGTCAACATGACATGGAGGGAAGAAGGAGACTCTAGAAGGGTCGATCTTCTCGAAGATCGAACAACTCAGGATTAACTCACGGAATGAGACATAGCAACATCTCTCGAGCTGAGAGATGAAGCACACCTCTAGAGAAATGGAGTGGAACAGATGACGAAGGTTCACTAGGTAGACAACGATTCCACACCTAAGAAGGTGGTAAACGATTGTCAACGTAGCGAGGAGTTAAGTTGACATGACACCATAATGATGCACCTAAGGGAAGGTGACCCGAAGATATATCCCCTTAAGTGGCAAAAAGAATTACCTTTGATATAGAGATCATTGAGACTCTCTATATCAGCCTAAGGCAAATCACAGCAATCGATTGGCGGGGGTCGGTAGAATGGCATACTCGGACTTGGATGATGTGGATTACCTTGTTGAAGACAACGTAATGGATGATTTTTGCTTATCACCGGAAATGGAAGGGACCCATGGTAGAATAGCACATTGGCGGTGCAAG
>NW_025277106.1:0-1273 GCF_018294505.1 Triticum aestivum
TTCATCACAAAGCTCTTGTAGCTCGGTGGAAGCGACTGGAGGATTCTGTCAATGACCGCATCATCCGGGAGATTAACTCCCAGCTGAGTCAAGCGGTTATGCAACCCAGACATAGTGAGTATGTGCTCACTGACAGAACTGTTTTCCTCCATCTTACAGCTGAAGAATTTGTCGGAGACTTCATATCTCTCGACCCGGGCATGAGCTTGGAAAACCATTTTCAGCTCTTCGAACATCTCATATGCTCCATGTCTCTCAAAACGCTTTTGGAGCCCCGGCTCTAGGCTGTAAAGCATGCCGCACTGAACGAGGGAGTAGTCATCGGAACGTGCCTGCCAAGCGTTCATAATGTCTTGTTCCGCAGGGAGAACGGGTGCGTCACCAAGCGGTGCTTGTAGGACATAATCTTTCTTGGCAGCTATGAGGATGATCCTCAGGTTCCGGACCCAGTCCGTATAGTTGCTGCCATCGTCTTTCAGTTTGGTTTTCTCTAGGAACGCGTTGAAGTTGAGGACTACGTTGGCCATTTGATCTACAAGACATATTGTAAAAATTTAGACTAAGTTCATGATAATTAAGTTCATCTAATCAAATTATAATGAACTCCCACTCAGATTTGACATCCCTTTGGTCATCTAAGTGTTACACGATCCGAGTCGACTAGGCCGTGTCCGATCATCACGTGAGACGGACTAGTCATCGTCGGTGAACATTCTCATGTAGATCGTATCTTCCATACGACTCGTGTTCGACCTTTCGGTTTCCGTGTTCCGAGGCCATGTCTGTACATGCTAGGCTCGTCAAGTTAACCCTAAGTGTTTTCGCTGTGTAAAACTGTCTTACACCCGTTGTATGTGAACGTAAGAATCTATCACACCCGATCATCACGTGGTGCTTCGAAACGACGAACTGTAGCAACGGTGCACAGTTAGGGGAGAACACTTCTTGAAATTTTGTAAGGGATCATCTTATTTACTACCGTCGTTCTAAGTAAACAAGATGCATAAAACATAATAAACATCACATGCAATTATATAAAGTAGTGACATGATATGGCCAATATCATATAGCTCCTTTGATCTTCATCTTCGGGGCTCCATGATCATCTTGTCACCGGCATGACACCATGATCTCCATCATCATGATCTCCATCATCGTGTCTTCATGAAGTTGTCACGCCAACGACTACTTCTACTTCTATGACTAACGCGTTTAGTAATAAAGTAAAGTAGTTTACATGGCGTTCTTTAATGACACGCAGGTCATACAAAAA
>NW_025277107.1:0-1273 GCF_018294505.1 Triticum aestivum
TGTGAATACATAGACCTCAATATGTCCCTAGTGAGCCTCTAGTTGACTAGCTCGTTGTGATCAACAGATAGTCATGATTTCCTGGCTATGGACATTGGATGTCGTTGATAACGGGATCACATCATTAGGAGAATGATGTGATGGACAAGACCCAATCCTAAGCATAGCACAAAGGTCGTTTAGTTCGTTTGCTAGAGCTTTGCCAATGTCAAGTATCTCTTCCTTAGACCATGAGATCGTGTAACTCCCGGATACCGTAGGAGTGCCTTGGGTGTATCAAACGTCACAACGTAACTGGGTGACTATAAAGGTGCATTACAGGTATCTCCGAAAGTAGCTGTTGGGTTGACACGGATCGAGACTGGGATTTGTCACTCCATATGACGGAGAGGTATCTCTGGGCTCACTCGGTAATGCATCATCATAATGAGCTCAAGGTGACCAAAGTGTTGGCCACGAGATCATGCATTACGGTACGAGTAAAGTGACTTGCCGGTAACGAGACTGAAAAAGGTATTGGGATACCGACGATCGAGTCTCGGGCAAGTAACGTACCGATTGACAAAGGGAATTGTATACAGGGTTTGATCGAATCCTCGACATCGTGGTTCATCCGATGACAACATCGAGAAGCATGTGGGAGCCAACATGGGTATCCAGATCCCGCTGTTGGTTATTGACCGGAGAACGTCTCGGTCATGTCTACATGTCTCCCGAACCCGTAGGGTCTACACACTTAAGGTTCGATGACGCTAGGGTTATAAAGGAAGTTTGTATGTGGTTACCGAATGTTGTTCGGAGTCTCGGATGAGATCCCGGACGTCACGAGGAGTTCCGGAATGGTCCGGAGGTAAAGATTTATATATGGGAAGTCCTATTTTGGCCACCGGAAAATGTTCAGGATTTTTCGGTATTGTACCGGGAAGGTTCTAGAAGGTTCCGGAGTGGGGCCCACCTGCATGGGGGGACCCACATGAACGTGAGTAGTGGGGGAAAGGCCCCACACCCCTGGTCAAGGCGCACCAAGATCCCCCCTTAGAAGGAATAAGATCATATCCCGAAGGGATAAGATCAAGATCCCTAAAAAGGGGGGATAACAATCGGTGGGGAAGGAAATGATGGGATTTCTTTCCTCCCACCTTGGCCAACGCCCCAATGGACTTGGAGGGCAAGAAACCAGCCCCTCCACCCCTATATATAGTGGGGAGGCGCATGGGAGCTTAACACAAGCCAAGGCGCAGCCCCTCCCCTCCCCAACACCTCTCCTCCTCCG
>NW_025277108.1:0-1273 GCF_018294505.1 Triticum aestivum
CTTGCGAAGGTTAAAACAACACCAACTTGACAAACTATCGTTGTGGTTTTGATGCGTAGGTAAGAACGGTTCTTGCTAAGCCCATAGCAGCCACGTAAAACTTGCAACAACAAAGTAGAGGACGTCTAACTTGTTTTTGCAGGGCATGTTGTGATGTGATATGGTCAAGACATGATGCTATATTTTATTGTATGAGATGATCATGTTTTGTAACCGAGTTATCGGCAACTGGCAGGAGCCATATGGTTGTCGCTTTATTGTATGCAATGCAATCGCCATGTAATTGTTTTACTTTATCACTAAGCGGTAGCGATAGTCGTAAAAGCAATAAGTTGGCGAGACGACAACGATACTACGATGGAGATCAAGGTGTCGCGCCGGTGACGATGGTGATCATGACGGTGCTTCGGAGATGGAGATCACAAGCACAAGATGATGATGGCCATATCAAATCACTTACATTGATTGCATGTGATGTTAATCTTTTATGCATCTTATCTTGCTTTGATTGACGGTAGCATTATAAGATGATCTCTCACTAAAATTTCAAGATAAAAGTGTTCTCCCTGAGTATGCACCGTTGTGAAAGTTCTTCGTGCTGAGACACCACGTGATGATCGGGTGTGAGAGGCTCTACGTTCAAATACAACGGGTGCAAAACAGTTGCACACGCGGAATACTCAGGTTAAACTTGACGAGCCTAGCATATGCAGATATGGCCTCGGAACACGGAGACCGAAAGGTCGAGCGCGAATCATATAGTAGATATGATCAACATAGTGATGTTCACCATTGAAACTACTCCATCTCACGTGATGATCGGACATGGTTTAGTTGATTTGGATCACGTAATCACTTAGATGATTAGAGGGATGTCTATCTAAGTGGGAGTTCTTAAGTAATATGATTAATTGAACTTGAATTTATCATGAACTTAGTACCTGATAGTATCTTGCTTGTCTATGTTAATTGTAGATAAATGGCCCGTGCTGTTGTTCCGTTGAATTTTAATGCGTTCCTTGAGAAAGCAAAGTTGAAAGATGATGGTAGCAATTACACGGACTGGGTCCATAACTTGAGGATTATCCTCATTGCTGCACAGAAGAATTACGTCCTGGAAGCACCGCTAGGTGCCAGGCCTCCTGCAAGAGCAACACCAGAAGTTATGAACGTCTGGCAGAGCAAAGCTGATGACTACTCGATAGTTCAGTGTGCCATGCTTTACGGCTTAGAACCGGGTCTTCAACGACGTTTTGAACGTCATGGAGCATAT
>NW_025277109.1:0-1273 GCF_018294505.1 Triticum aestivum
GAGAAACATGGCCCACAACGATGAGGCCGGGGGTTCGGGCGGCAAGGCATTCTGGGAGCTGTCCCAGGAGATGGAGGAACAACCTCACTTGTATGAGGCCGCCGCCTTCCCCACCGATCCTGAGACCACGGATGGTGCCGCCGAGGATGACCACACTGATGCCACCACTGATGGTGCCGCCGAGGATGCCACCACTGATGATGGCGGCGCACGCACAGATGGCAGCCAACCGAAGAGGCAACGGAAGGACCGGCGCCCGATCGTGCTCCGCACCCTCAAGGAGGAAGTTACTGAAGTGGACTCCAACGGGAATCCAACGGCGCCCGAACGAATAGTCAAGGGGTACTTGCTTCAGCTCGGGTGCATTGTCCGGAGCACCGTCTCGATCAACACCGAGAACCTGAGGCATCCTGACCGAGGGAATTTGCGCCACCTCCTCTTCACGAAGCTGCACGAACGATACAAGTTCCCCGCTGAATTTGAAAACACAAGCCTCAAAGGGAATAAAGTGAACAATGCTGCCCTCACGAAGATGAGCAAGGCCCTGTCTACTTGGAAAAGCAATGTGAAGAGAATGATCAAGAAAGGTGAGAGTTATCAGAAGATCAAGGAGAAAAATCCTTCGATCACCGAAGATGACTACAACGACTTCAAGATCAATTGCTCGAGCACCGCAAGCTCCCAATCAAGTGAGTGGGGGAAACAAATGCGGGAGATGAACATAGGGGAACACACACTCGGTCCCGGCGGTTACAGAGTGGCGGAGCCTATATGGGACAAGGAGGAGGCGGACCGTGCCGAGCAAGGCCTACCGCCCCTCTTTGATAAATACGGTGACAAGTAGACCAGGAACTTTGTCAGGGCCCGGTACAAGAAGGACCCGAAAACAAAGGAGCTTACCACGGATCCGAAGACCAGGCAGCTTGAGCTTGTTCTGGTAAGGAATACACCCCCGCGTAATTAGCTCCATATGGTTGCATTCTAATTAATGAAGCCAAATTTCTAAATGGTTCACATTCCTTCCGCAGGCGACTGAAAGCAGTAGCGTGGGGTCGACTAAGAGCAACCCTTGGGACACCACTCTAAATAGGGGGTTGAATGTAATGAAGAACAAGGATAAGCTCAGTAAGCCGACGTCAGCTGGTCGTGTGGCCGGCAAAGGCTTGTCGACAAAATGGGGGTCATACTATACCGCTGGTGTGCGGAAGGAGAAAAAGACCAGCTCGGAAAGCCAGGCGCGAGAGGTTCAAGAACTCAAGGCACAGGTGGCGCG
>NW_025277110.1:0-1273 GCF_018294505.1 Triticum aestivum
AGGGGAGGTCAAACCCCGGTCAAATGGCCCAAACAGGCCGGCGGCTCAACGCCGGCGGCAACAGGCACGGCGGAGGGCTTCGGGATCGCTCCTCCGGCGACCATTCGGGCGGCGGAGAGGCTCTACGGGTAGCTGGGAGGGCGTCGCGTCTTCCTGTGGAGTCGGTTGGGGTCGGGACGGCCGGAATCGGTGTCGGCGGCGAGCGAGGCGGCGGCCGGAGCTCGGGTTCGAGCGGGGCGAGGCCACAGAGGACGGGAGGGATGGTTAAGGGGCTCGCCGAGCTCCTGAGGATGCTAGGAGCACGGTGCCGTGCTCGGTTTCGAGCCTTGCTGTCTGTAGTGACGGCGGCGACATCGCCGGCGGAGCCGAGCTCGCGGCTCCGGTGGGATCGGGGCTACAGGGCGCAATCGAAGGGGGAAAGAGGGAGGGGAGGCGTAGGAGCTCACAGCGGTGCCGTAGAGGAGGTCAGCGAGCTCGGGGAGGTCCTAGCAGCGCTGAATTGACCGGAGGCGAGCTCGGGCGCTGGAGGTGGAAGACGACGGCGGTGGCGACGTTGCAGGGGCTCCCGCGGTGCGCTTTTCGGCGAGGAGGAAGAGGTGGTCGAGGCGGATCTCTGGGCACTTCGGGGGAGCGAGGGAGGCCCGGTGGCCGCGGCGAACAGCGTCGGTGGCGACGGCTGCGCTCGGCACGAGAGGGAGAGAGAAACAGAGGAGGGGGAGAGCTCGGGAGAGAGTGAGGGGCGGTCGGGAAGGCGCGTGGCGTCGTCCGGGGCGTCGCTGGGGAGGCCAAGGAGGAAGCAGGAGGTGGCTAGGGGGGGGGGGAAGCAGGAGGTGGCCGAGGCGGCGTCGGCGAGCGCCACACCTCGCCTCTGCTCGTCCTCCTGGCAGAGGAGGAAGAGGACAAAGGAGGAGGAGGTGGGCTGGGCTGGGCCAGCGGGAGGAGCTGGGCCGGCTACAGGTAAGTGGCCCAGGTGGGCTGCAGGTAATGTTTCCCTCTCTCTTTTATAATTCTGTTCTGTTTTATCTTTTTTCATTTTCTGCAATTTGTTTTTGATTTGTTTTAATATCAAATCATTTTATAAAATCCTGGAAATAATTATGGGTGCTTTCTGAATTATTCCAGTGACCCTTATCAATTTCCAACATTTATTTGAGCATTTAAATTATTTATAGTATTTAAATGCCCAAAGTCAAATACAATATGATTTAATTCAAAAATCCAAAAATGACCTAAGGGTATATTCATCATTTTTGGCAGAGGTTTCCACCTTAAC
>NW_025277111.1:0-1273 GCF_018294505.1 Triticum aestivum
TGACGAGAAGTTAGCTTCAGTCACCAAGCTCGAACAAGACAATACCAATCTGAAAGCTGCTCTTGGGATTGCCAACAAGGAGGTCAGTCGACTGAAAACTGATAAAGCTGCCCTGACCGACCAAGTCACCAGATTGACTGGGAAGAAAACTGATCTGGAGGCCTTCCTGAGTGGACTTGCCAAGAAGCTGTTTCTTATGCTTGAAGGTAAACCTCTATGCTTGGCAGACATTTCCAATTGTGATTTTTCCATTCGACCATCCCCTTGACTTAGTGATCACCCTTGCAGAATTTTGTCAAAACTTTGAAGAAGAAACTAGCCGGCTGGAGCCAAACCTCGACCCCGTCAATTCTCCGGTGAACGATGAAGTTGCCATGGATGTTCTTCGACTGGAGTCCCGTGTTGCAGCTGTCGTGGACTATCTCGCAAGACTGAAGGCTGCCACATCTCGCATCGACTCGACGCTCTGGCCTGAGGAGACACTTCAGAATGATCTTGAGTCGCTGATGGCCCGGTTGAACACGATCCCTGGTCGAGTGCAGGAATGGAAGAAGTCCTCGGCTCGGTGTGGTGCAGATGTTGCTCTGTGTCTTGCCCGAGTCCACTGTAAGGATGCACGAGAAGAGAAGCTGGCGGCTCTTCGGGTGGCCAACACCAAGAAACACGACTTCAGGTCCTTTATGGAAACTTTCCTTGCAGCTGCCACTCGGATCACCGACGGGATCGACCTTGATGAATTCGTTGCACCTTCCAGCCCTCCACAGGAGGGGTAAAAAACTTCTTCTGGCTCGACGCTTTAAATTTGCCTCGGTATGCCGAGTGGAATTGTAACCGATAAACCTTAACAGGCTTAACGCCTGAGCACTCTCGGTTCCTTTAGATATCGATTCAAACTTGAATTTGGTGCTTGAATACGATTGCTTTTGGCTCGAAATGTCTTTTGCAGGTTCAAAGCAAGGCGCCTTTATTGCAACCGACTTATTCTTCAGTCCTACTTAGGCGAGTGCTCGGACTGCAGCTAAGCCCCCGAGTGAGAGGGTTGCTCTTCACTCGGTAGGATTTTCGTAACTTAGGCGAGTGCTTGGACTGCAGCTAAGCCTCCGAGTGAGAGGGTTGCTCTTCACTCGGTAGGATTTTCGTAACTTAGGCGAGCACAGGGCTGCAGCTAAGCCTCCGAGTGAGAGGGTTGCTCCTCACTCGGTAGGATTTTGATAACTTAGGCGAGTGCTTGGACTGCAGCTAAGCCTCCGAGTGGGAGGGTTGCTCCTTACTC
>NW_025277112.1:0-1273 GCF_018294505.1 Triticum aestivum
GTTCTGGAGTAGGCGCTTGCAGACGTTCTCGATAACATTTGCGCAGTCCTCCTCGTATCCCTCCTCACACCTGTAGAATGTCTGCAATCAAATGAGACAATATTGATTAGTACAATTAATAACTAGCTAGTTGAAGATTTTGAAATGTGTAAAGGAGAAATTACCCAGAACGTCCTGATCACCATGTCTGCCCTCGTGTCGCACACGACACCGTCGATAATGACATCCGGCGGGGCCGGGGCAGCCACGTAGTGCTCCCAGCTCAACCCAAGCTCTGGAAGCCGACCCTCACCAGGCAACGTGACAAACCCCGGGAAGTTTTGCCGGCAAAGAACTCCAAGGACGGAGTTGGGCCGGCGGACACTATGATGGTGGTCCCAACCCCTGCAGCATGACAAGGCCAACGCATTAGTTATTCGAAGAAACGTGAATGCAGAAGGTACAAAAATTTTAAATGCACTTACATACCTCTCCCCATCAGGGAAGATCAACCACCTCTGCTCGCGGGTCGCCGGCACGGACGGGAGCCGTGTACCACCACGCTGGTAGACGGTGCCACCCTCCTCCTCAAGATCAGTCGGCTCCCCGCCATCATCAGCATGGCCACTCGGCTCCTCGGGCTGATCCGGCCAGGTACCCCATCCGGACGTGTGCTCCTCCGGGGTCTCGTGGGCCGAACTCTCGTGGGCCGAAGGCCAATCGACCCGAGGCTCGTGGGCCCAAGACCCGTGGACCGGAGGCTCGTGGACCGGAGTCCGTGTAGCCTCCTCCTCGGACGAGTCCACCCTAGCAGTCACGTGCTCGGGTGAAACAGCTGGGGGTGGCGGCGAGGAAGGCGCCCTAGCAGTCACCCTACCTCCTCTCCCGCGACCACGTGCCCCACCTCCTCTCTTCCTACCTCGTCCCCTGCTGGGCACCGCGGTGGACGAAGAAGGGCCCGGCGGTGTGGACATACTGTCCAGCAACGCTCGGCGAAGAGGTACGTCTGGAATCGAAGACCTCAGACCACGCGCCGAGGAAGAAGGAGCCTTGGCGCGCTCCCGACCAGCGCCCACCATCTTTCAACACCTGCCATGACAAACAGTAAACGAAATTAGTACAACATAAAAAAAAGACCGACATGAATAATAATATGTGTATCACTTAAGTGTATCATCATCAAGTACAACATTAAAAATTTTAATACCTGACACTACTAATAATCTCGATCAGTATCATCAATAAATGCATAATCATCATCATCACTATAATCAATGACGGGCTCATAGGGTTC
>NW_025277113.1:0-1273 GCF_018294505.1 Triticum aestivum
GGGTTCAACTCCCTGTTGCGTTTTGCCGACTTCGCTGCAACTACATCTACCCATGCTCCACCCGAGGTACGTCATTCAGTGTTTCAAGTGTTGGAAGTTATGATTTATTGTTTTTTTAGAAAAGGAGGATGCACCCGCGGCCTCTGCATCTGGACGATGCATACGGCCATTTTATTAATTATTAAGCACAAAAGACCTTACAAAGTAGTACATCAGTAAGCCTGAAGCCACCATCTAGGTAACATTTGTCGCTACTCCTACCCTCTTGATGCAGTGGTGCCGAATGTCCGAGCCTAATACCAAACAGACATCACACTAAATCGTAACATCTAATGCCGGATGCCCCATCCTAGCCACATACCGGGACTGGGTCACACGCCGGTCCGGCACACTCACCGAGGCTGCCGCCGCCTTCTTCCACCGATCCATCTCCAGAGCAGGTACTGACGCACAGACCTTGCCAGGCATGCCGTCGACGCCATCATGGCGCCAGACAGCTCGACCACCCTGCGCTCGTCCATCTAGTCACATCCGTCGTCGATATGCAGCTGCACCATGCCGCCACCACTCGTCGTCAATGACGCGGTAGATACAACGCCGCACCACCTGGCAACCTCCACACCATCACCACTGCTGGAGCTACTCGGAGCCCACCATCCACAACATCTCTCCCCGAAAAGCAGTTCCTCCCAAGACGGCGCCTCCATGGAGGATACGACGCGCAGGACGCTGCCGCCGCCCAATCCAGACTGAATTTTGGACTTTCGTCCGGGAGGGGTTTGGGGGTGGATAGTGGGGACCTCGGCTTCGCCTCCAGGAAGGGTAACTGTGTCAAGTGACGTCGCCGATGCCGGGCTGAACACGCCGACCAAAGTTTCCTCCGGTCCCCATCATATGCCACCAAACCTCCGTGTACTCCGGATCCGGCAAGCCACGATCCGAAACCCGTGAAGATAAAAGAGCCATGGGGCTCAACTCACCAGAAAGAAGGATCGAGAAGAACTCCTTGTAGATCTCCAGACGCCGAATCCAACGATCCGACGTGGCCAGTGACTATCATCACCACCCCGCGGCGGCCAACGGAGTCCGAAGAAAGGATCCAGCTGGATCCGATCTGGATCCGGCGGCACCCGCGACCACCGGTCAGGCCAACGCAGCCACCACCTCAAGACACGCAGGTCGCCACCGCCGCGCCGCGCACGACGCCGATGGGAGACCTGCCCGCCGCGCCGTAGGACCCCACGTTCGCGCGGTGTTCCTCTGGATCCCGCTG
>NW_025277114.1:0-1273 GCF_018294505.1 Triticum aestivum
ATATTCATTCGAATGTTAATGAATCTGAAGTTTGGCATTCACGTCTTTGTCACATTAGTTTTGGTGTTATGACGCGGCTAGCCAAGTTGGATTTAATCCCGAGTTTCACTTTAGCCAAAGGTTCTAAGTGCCTTTCATGTGTGCAAGCTAAGCAACCTCGCAAGCCTCATAAGGCCGCGGAGGAGAGACACCTGGCACCATTAGAACTCATACATTCTGATCTTTGTGAGATGAATGGTGTGTTGACTAAAGGTGGAAAGAGATACTTCATGACATTGATAGATGATTCCACTAGATATTGCTATGTGTATCTGTTAAATACTAAAGATGAGGCTCTACACTACTTTAAAATCTATAAGGCAGAAGTTGAAAATCAACTTGAAAAGAAAATTAAACGAGTCCGGTCAGATCATGGTGGAGAGTACTTCTCGAGTGAGTTTGATTCCTTCTGTGCGGAACA
Organism: Triticum aestivum; assembly: GCF_018294505.1. Lineage (NCBI taxonomy): Eukaryota > Viridiplantae > Streptophyta > Magnoliopsida > Poales > Poaceae > Triticum > Triticum aestivum. The sequence continues at coordinate 461 of NW_025277114.1, forward strand.
CGGCATTATTCATGAGAGGACGCCTCCCTATTCACCCCAGTCAAATGGGGTTGCCGAGCGGAAAAACCGTACTCTAACTGATTTGGTTAACGCCATGTTAGATACATCGGGTTTATCCAAGGCATGGTGGGGGGAGGCTATATTGACGGCATGTCATGTCCTGAATAAAGTTCCGAGAAAGGATAGTGAGATCACTCCCTATGAGAAATGGGCAAAGAGAAGGACGACACTCTCGTACTTGCGCACTTGGGGCTGTTTGGCGAAAGTCAACGTGCCGATCCCCAAAAAGCGTAAGCTTGGACATAAGACCGTGGACTGCATTAATTTGGGCTACGCTAAGAACAGCGTTGGCTATAGATTTCTAGTAGTGAAATCTGAGGTACCTGACCAGAAGATCGGTACAATTATGGAGTCTAAGGATGCTACATTCTTTGAGGATATTTTTCCTATGAGAGATATGCAAAGCACTTCTAGACAGGAATCTGAGGAGACTCCTGAACCTGCCATCCCTATGGAATATTATGAACAAACACATGATGAAAATCCCGAGGAGGATGACGAGGAAACCCTTGGTAGGGGCAAGAGAAAAAGGACTGCAAAGACCTTTGGTGATGATTTCTTCGTGTACCTCGTGGATGATACTCCCACTTCTATTTCAGAAGCGTATGCCTCTCCAGAAGCTGACTACTGGAAGGATGCGGTCCGTAGCGAGATGGATTCCATCATGGCTAACGGGACATGGGAGATCACTGACCGTCCCTATGGTTGCAAACCACTGGGATGTAAGTGGGTGTTCAAAAAGAAGCTTAGGCC
>NW_025277115.1:0-1273 GCF_018294505.1 Triticum aestivum
GGTTCTGTTGCTAATATTTGCAACTCGAAACAGGGACTACGGAATAAGCGAGCACTGGCAAAGGACGAGGTGACGATGCGCGTGGGAAACGGTTCCAAAGTCGATGTGATCGCAGTCGGCACGCTACCTCTACATCTACCTTCGGGATTAATATTAGACCTAAGTAATTGTTATTTGGTGCCAGCGTTGAGCATGAACATTATATCTGGATCTTGTTTAATGCGAGACGGTTATTCATTTAAATCAGAGAATAATGGTTGTTCTATTTATATGAGTAATATCTTTTATGGTCATGCACCCTTGAAGAGTGGTCTATTCTTATTGAATCTCGATAGTAGTAATACACATATTCATAATGTTGAAACCAAAAGATGCAGAGTTGATAATGAAAGTGCAACTTATTTGTGGCACTGTCGTTTAGGTCATATCGGTATAAAGCGCATGAAGAAACTCCATGCTGATGGACTTTTAGAACCACTTGATTATGAATCACTTGGTACTTGTGAATCGTGCCTCATGGGCAAGATGACTAAAACACCGTTCTCCGGTTCTATGGAGAGAGCAACAGATTTGTTGGAAATCATACATACCGATGTATGTGGTCCAATGAATATTGAGGCTCGTGGCGGATATCGTTATTTTCTCACCTTCACAGATGATTTAAGCAGATATGGGTATGTCTACTTAATGAAACATAAGTCTGAAACATTTGAAAAGTTCAAAGAATTTCAGAGTGAAGTTGAAAATCATCGTAACAAGAAAATAAAGTTTCTACGATCTGATCGTGGAGGACAATATTTGAGTTACGAGTTTGGTGTACATTTGAAAAACTGTGGAATAGTTTCGCAACTCACGCCACCCGGAACACCACAGCGTAATGGTGTGTCCGAACGTCGTAATCGTACTTTACTAGATATGGTGCGATCTATGATGTCTCTTACCGATATACCGCTATCGTTTTGGGGTTATGCTATAGAGACGGCCGCATTCACGTTAAATAGGGCACCATCAAAATCCGTTGAGACGACGCCTTATGAACTGTGGTTTGGCAAGAAACCAAAGTTGTCGTTTCTTAAAGTTTGGGGCTGCGATGCTTATGTGAAAAAACTTCAACCTGATAAGCTCGAACCCAAATCGGAGAAATGTGTCTTCATAGGATACCCAAAGGAAACTGTTGGGTACACCTTCTATCACAGATCCGAAGGCAAGACATTCGTTGCTAAGAATGGATCATTTCTAGAGAAGGAGTTTCTCTCGAAAGAAGTGAGTGGGA
>NW_025277116.1:0-1273 GCF_018294505.1 Triticum aestivum
GCAAAGGTAAGGCGACACCCGTGGGAATACCGTGCGTGAGGCCGCAAAGTGATATGAGGTGTTACATGCTAGATCGATGTGGCATTGAGTCGGGGTCCTGACAGCGTTGGTATCAGAGCTTGACTGCCTGTAGGATTACCAAGCCAAACTGGTCGAAGTTGAGTCTAGAAATTCTTAGTTATATGTAAGGGAATTGATTGTGGGATGGAACGTAAGGCTCTTTTTACTCCTTATACCTCATGGCCTTCTGATCTGAGTCATCATCTTCTCTTCTACGGGGATTAAGAACTAGGCTATCTCTTCTTTCTATTAGGATCACGTGTTACTAATCCATAGGACTTATAAGATTGTTGGATTTAAGTCTCGTTTCAGTTCCCACTACTACTGTATGTTAATTATTGATCTCGAAACCTTGATATTGTGCTTCTGAGTGGTTATGCCACCATTTTTGTGAATGTCTCAAATCATTTCTGAGCATTTACAGCCGTTATGATGTCCGAGTCATCCCAGGTTTCTAAGTAGTCTGATGCATTTGCAAATCCTTTCTTCCCGTTTCATTATTCCCATGGGCCAGATTAACCACACTAATCGGTGTGTTGAGGTAATTATTACCTCGACATATATGTTGGAATTATTTTTATGACCCTAGGTGTCTCAGGGGATCATCTAGTAGTCTAGCCATGATTTATGTTCCAGTGTGATGACCCTGGCCGTCATTATCGAAAGCATCCCGTGATGCCATTTAGTAGTAGGTATTCTATCCCTGGGTTTTGAACCCGAGATTCACCCTACTTGCTTCATGTTGATAGTTTTGCTCGTTCCTTTAGGATATTAGTAACCTTTGCGATAGTCCTTGAAGTCCGTGGTATCTTCTTCTTCCAAATACCATGAACTACTTATGGCAGAAGTTCCTCGTTGAACTGAAATATTACAACAGGATTATTCTTGAGGAGTTCTCCATTCATAAATCGTGACTCTGCCAGTTCTACCTTTCTGCATGGGTTATCCGAAAGAAATATGTTGAACTTGGTTCGACATACTAATCTATGCATCCACAACTCAGAAAATTATATGTTCCTTTGAGTTGTTCTCTTTAGTTGCATTCTGACCCTCGTCTATCAATTGATAGTCAAGAGTATGTGTGCGTTCTTTTATCGATGCCTATTACTCTTGTGGTCCGTCAAGCCATTCTATCGCGGAATGACTTGGAGAAACAAACTCCAGTACCTCTTCCATATCCAGGATTGGGTCAAAGAAGTTGTGCTCCGCAGAT
>NW_025277117.1:0-1273 GCF_018294505.1 Triticum aestivum
TGTCTTCCTTTCAAAATCCATCTGCACTCAACAGCCTTACGACCATCGAGTTGTTCTGCCAAAGTCTACACTTTGTTTTCATACATGGATCCTATCTCGGATTTTATGGCTTCTAACCATTTGTCGGAATTTGGGCCCACCATCGCTTCTCCATAGCTCGTAGGTTCATTGTTGTCTAGCAACATGACCTTCAAGACAGGATTACTGTACCACTCTGAAGTAGTACGTATCCTTGTCACCCTACGAGGTTCGGTAGTGACTTGATCTGAAACTTCATGATCACTATCATAAGCTTCCACTTCAATTGGTGTAGGTGCCACAGGAACAACTTCCTGTGCCCTGCTACACACTTGTTGAAGTGACGGTTCAATAACCTCATCAAGTCTCCACCATCCTCCCACTCAATTTTTCGAGAGAAACTTTCCTCGAGAAAGGACCCGATTCTAGAAACAATCCCTTATTGCTTTCGAATCTGAGACAGGAGGTATACCCAACTGTTTTGGGTGTCCTATGAAGATGCATTTATCCGCTTTGGGTTCGAGCTTATCAGCCTGAAACCTTTCCACATAAGCATCACAGCCCCAAACTTCTAAGAAATGACAGCTTAGGTTTCTCTAAACCATAATTCATACGGTGTCATCTCAACGGAATTACGTGGTGCCCTATTTAAAGTGAATGTGGTTGTCTCTAATGCTTAACCCATGAACGACAGTGGTAATTCGATAAGAGACATCATGGTATGCATCATATCCAATAGGGTGCAGTTATGATGTTCGGACACACCATCACACTATGGTGTTCCAGGCTGTATTAGTTGTGAAACTATTTCCACAATGTCTTAATTCTGTGCCAAACTCGTAATTCAGATATTCATCTCTATGATCATATCATAGATATTTTACCCTCTTGTCACGACGATCTTTCAACTTCACACTGAAATTACTTGAACCTTTCAATAATTCAGACTCATGATTCATCAAGTAAATGTACTCAACATCCACTCAAATTATCTGTGAAGTAAGAACATAACAATATCCACTACATGCCTCAGCACTCATTGGACTGCACACATCAAAATGTGTTACTTCCAACAAGTTGCTATCTTGTTCCATCTTACTGAAAACGAGGCTTTTCAGTCATCTTGCCCATGTGGTATGATTTGCATGTCCCAAGTGATTCAAAATCAAGTGAGTCAAAACGGTCCATTTGCATGGAGTTTCTTCATGCATATACACCAATAGACATGGTTCGCATGTCTCAAACTTTTCAAAAA
>NW_025277118.1:0-1273 GCF_018294505.1 Triticum aestivum
ACAACAACAGCTATCAATCTAGCTTGGGTAAAGCCCCTTTTGAAGTTCTCTATGGACGACGATGTCGAACACCCCTTAACTGGTCAGAGACCGGGGAAAGACAATTCTTTGGCCCGGATATGATTCAGGAAGCAGAAGAACAAGTTCGTATCGTTCGTGAAAAGTTGAAAACAGCCCAATCCCGTCAAAAGAGTCAATATGACCGAAAGCATAAGGCTATGACTTTCGAGGTTGACGAGAAGGCTTATCTTCGGGTCACCCCTCTGAAGGGAACCCATCGTTTCGGTATCAAAGGAAAATTGGCTCCTCGTTACATTGGACCTTTTCGCATTCTTGCCAAACGAGGAGAAGTTGCCTACCAATTGGAACTACCTCCGCACCTCTCCAGAGTTCACGATGTCTTCCACGTTTCTCAACTCAGGCGTTGCTTCTCGGATCCTATCCGTGAAGTGGACCACGAAACGCTTGATCTCCAAGATGATCTTACATATCGAGAGTACCCCGTCCGTATCCTCGATCAGGCCGAGCGTACCACGCGACGTCATAACATCAAGTTCCTCAAAGTTCAATGGTCGCATCATTCTGAAGATGAAGCAACTTGGGAAAGGGAGGATCGTCTTCGACTTGAGTATCCCGCCTTCTTCCCGGAGGAACCCAAATCTCGGGACGAGATTCTTTTGAGTGGGGGGTGAGTTGTCACACCCTAGCTAGTCATGCATTAGAGTGTTGCATCATGTTTACTCTTTCAGCAGAAACTTGAAATGGGGATGACAGAACCCCCAGTCCCCTCTGAAACCAACTAGGGTTTACTAAAATAATTTTCAATGAACCTGAAATGCCCTTCTAAAATGCCCATCATTTTTGTCTTGGTTCAGAACCTCTGCAAAAGTGGTGCACATTTTCCTAGGCCATCCTAGGGTTTTTGAATTAAATCATAACTATTTGAATTTGGGCATCTAAAATAATATAAAATATTTAAATGCTCAAATATCTCCAAACTAAAATGTTTCATGTTGGAAATAATCCAACTATGGACCAGGAATAGTTTGGTGATTTTTAAAGTTGCCTAGGTATTTTATTTAATTCAACAAAATTGCAGATATATTAAATAAAACAGAAAACAGAAAAGAAAGGGAGAAAGACTTACCTGTGCGGCCCAGCCAGCTGGCCGGCCCAGCCAGCAACCGACCCAGCCCAGCACTGTAGCTCCCCGTCGTCTTCCTCCCCACGCCCCGAAGCTGCTGCGTGCTCGCGCGCGCGCGGCCGCGCGGCC
>NW_025277119.1:0-1273 GCF_018294505.1 Triticum aestivum
CATATCACTTTGCGGCCTCACGCACGGTATTCCCACGGGTGTCGCCTTACCTTTGCCCGGGACCGTTTGCGCCTTTTGGCACACGTATATGACAGTGTCGCTAGCATCCATATGATAAGGAGCCCGGGCTGACATGGCTAGTCGTAAACCCAAAGCGGCACAGACTTACAGGGACAGGCATCCATGACCCAGCATCGAACGTGTCGGTCATCAGCGAGTGAATCCAGGCTGTAGCACTGGGCTAGCAGGACTCCGGTGAACCGGGCTGTAGCGGGCTAACAGGACTCCGGTATTCACCGCGTGACATTTCCCCGAAGGGACAGACACAGGAACGAAGAAGGACACATGCCGGCCAGCCTAAGTGTTCCGGAGCAGTAGCAAGCTACCATGGCTCAGTGGAAACACTAGGAGACATTTCCCGGTAAGAGAGGCTACCAAGGATAAACAACTAGGTTGTCAGATCCCACACATACCAAGCATTTCAATAACATACACACAATATGCTCGATATGTGCAAATACAACATGGCATCACAACATGACTCTATGACTCAAATATTTTACTCAATAGGCTCCGAGGAGCGAGATATTACAAACATGGGTCTCATGACCCAACAATCAGAGCATACAAGTCAAAGCACAAGCGGAAGCTATCATGTCTGAGTACAGACGTCTATAAATGAAAAGGCCGAAAAGCCTGACTATCTATCAGATCCTGCCGAGGGCACAAGATCGTAGCTGAGGTATCAAGCTAAACGTCGAAGACCACGCGGAATTACTAGTGAGACTGAAGTCTCTCTGCAAAAACATAAAATAGGCAAACGTGAGTACAAATGTACCCAGCAAGACTTACATCAGAACTAACTACATATGCATCCTTATCAACAAAGGGTTGGTGGGGTTTAACTGCAGCAAGCCAGCTTTGACTCGGTGGCTATCCTAAACTACGACTGCAATGTAACTCTTTTGAGGTGGCGCACACGAGTCCACATATTCACCATAGCAATACACCACTATGGATCCGCTCCCGTCTCCCTACGAGAACGCCATCCACAGCACTCACGCTTATCTTGCGTATTTTAGAGTATCCACTTTCACTTGTCTATGAACTGATATAAGCAACCCAGAAGTCCTTTTCCGCGGACACGGCTATTCGAATAGATGATGTTAACCCTGCAGGGGTGTACTTCTTCATACATGTTTCCACCACTTAGCGTCTGCACACGACATGTGCTCGGCAGACTTCAAGCGAAAGCCGACGTGGGTGTAGACCA
>NW_025277120.1:0-1273 GCF_018294505.1 Triticum aestivum
AAGACGGTTGATACCGTACCAGTATTGTTGGTGTGGTTTCGCGGGGCTAGAAGCTCCTCGCCACTTTTGGCCACCTGCCGTAATATCCAACATGCACGAAGGCTATGTGTTGGGGTGGCGCCCTTGGTACTGTGAATTGTACAGGGTTTGCTGAGCCATCCCTCCAGTACTGTTCCGTTCCCTTTAAGGGGCTTCTATTTTTTGGTTCCTGTACTTGGTGCCTGAGTGTAATGCACCCTTTTGTTGCGGACTGGGGCTATGTTCGGGGCCGGATTATCCCAAAACCTATCTTCGGTTTTCCGGAAACTTTCTATGGCACAGTACTTTCGCACTATGGATGCCAAGTCGGCGAAACGCGTGATTTCACGATGGCTGACGGCGTTCAAGATTCCCCTGTCCGTGCAATTGTTGCAAAAGATCGAGATTGCATTTTCCTCTCGGCAGTCCTTTATCCGGTCCATGACCAGGAGGAATCTGGCCCAGTAATGATGTACTGTTTCGGCTGGCTCTTGCCGGATTAGAGATAAATCGCATATATCTGGACGGGCGGGCCTAATTGAGCCCGGGACCCTGCCCATCTCGAGGCTCAAGGGCCGAGAAGTTTCCGAATTTGGAAGCTTGGAAAGTGGAACATTGTCCAACGGGTCCGGTCCGATGCCTGACTTTATGTTCAGTGCTTGATCGGAATCCGCTCCTCCGCGGGAATCCGGCATGGAGGGTTCGGTAGCCCGGACACGACTAGTTTTCAATATGGGAGAAGGATCGTCGCGATGTTCCTCTACCACCGTGACGTGGTGGGTAACCTGGGGAGAGTTAATCTCTCTCAGATCGGTTTTAAGCCCGATCCGACTGTAGTCTGTAGCGACTCCCAGGGCGGCGATCTGATCCAAGAGTTCGTTTACAGATGAGAGCTCTGCTGGATCTAACTGCTCGGCGAATTCCGAGTTGACGTGAAGATTGCTCTCGATGACACGAGAGGTCATCGTTGAAGCGGTGGCCGGACAGGCGGTCATAAGAAAACCTCCTAGCCGGATAGTTTGGCCGGCGGCCAAGGCTTCATCGGCGAAGGTGCCGTCCTTGAAGACGGGAAGAGGCATCCTTCCTATCGGTGACGGCACAGAGGAACTCTCAATGAAAGCACCAATGTCGGTGTCAAAACCGGCGGATCTCGGGTAGGGGGTCCCGAACTGTGCGTCTAGGCGGATGGTAACAGGAGACAAGGGACACGATGTTTTACCCAGGTTCGGGCCCTCTTGATGGAGGTAAAACCCTA
>NW_025277121.1:0-1273 GCF_018294505.1 Triticum aestivum
AGTCTCCCACTTGCACTAGAGTCAATAATCTAGATTACACTGTAATGATTCTAACACCCATGGAGCCTTGGTGCTGATCATGTTTTGCTCGTGGAAGAGGCTTAGTCAACGGGTCTGCAACATTCAGATCCGTATGTATCTTGCAAATCTCTATGTCTCCCGCCTGGACTAGATCCCGGATGGAGTTGAAGCGTCTCTTGATGTGTTTGGTCCTTTTGTGAAATCTGGATTCCTTTGCCAAGGCAATTGCACCAGTATTGTCACAAAAGATTTTCATTGGACCCGATGCACTAGGTATGACACCTAGATCGGATATGAACTCCTTCATCCAGACTCCTTCATTTGCTGCTTCCGAAGCAGCTATGTATTCCTCTTCACATGTAGATCCCGCTACGACGCTTTGTTTAGAACTGCACCAACTGACAGCTCCACCGTTTAATGTAAACACGTATCCGGTTTGCGATTTAGAATCGTCCGGATCAGTGTCAAAGCTTGCATCAACGTAACCTTTTACGATGAGTTCTTTGTCACCTCCATATATGAGAAACATATCCTTAGTCCTTTTCAGGTATTTCAGGATGTTCTTGACCGCTGTCCAGTGATCCACTCCTGGATTACTTTGGTACCTTCCTGCTAAACTTATAGCAAGGCATACATCAGGTCTGGTACACAGCATTGCATACATGATAGATCCTATGGCTGATGCATAGGGAACATCTTTCATATTCTCTCTATCTTCTGCAGTGGTCGGGCATTGAGTCTTACTCAATTTCACACCTTGTAACACAGGCAAGAACCCTTTCTTCGCTTGATCCATTTTGAACTTTTTCAAAATTTTGTCAAGGTATGTGCTTTGTGAAAGTCCAATTAAGCGTTTTGATCTATCTCTATAGATCTTAATGCCTAATATGTAAGCAGCTTCACCGAGGTCTTTCATTGAAAAACTTTTATTCAAGTATCCCTTTATGCTATCCAGAAATTCTATATCATTTCCAATCAGTAATATGTCATCCACATATAATATCAGAAATGCTACAGAGCTCCCACTCACTTTCTTGTAAATACAGGCTTCTCCGAAAGTCTGTATAAAACCAAATGCTTTGATCACACTATCAAAACGTTTATTCCAACTCCGAGAGGCTTGCACCAGTCCATAAATGGATCGCTGGAGCTTGCACACTTTGTTAGCTCCCTTTGGATCGACAAAACCTTCCGGTTGCATCATATACAACTCTTCTTCCAGAAATCCATTCAGGAATGCAGTTTTGACATC
>NW_025277122.1:0-1273 GCF_018294505.1 Triticum aestivum
TGTTCTGTCCTCTACAATATTCACTTATAGCTATGTCTTCATGCTTGAGTCTTTTCTTGATCTAAGTGAATGTGATCGGACCCTAACCCCTTTTGTGCTTCTTTGTCAAACTCTATCTGTCCAAATCATATGCATTATATTGAAACTTGTCAATTGTCTTCTCTGAGTCCTTGTCAGTAGAAGACAATGAGACAAACATTTAAATCTATTTTTAATGCTATGTCCTTTTTTCCTGAATACCGGAGAAGCCGGAACGACCACCCGACAATCCAGGCATGCGTGAGAACATGGAACAACTTCCAATGTGTTGCATGCACGCCATGTGTCCTTCAGATGTGAATCGCCAGGGGCACCTGCGTAATTACGATGTGCCGCCCCTTTCCTTATAAATACACACTCACCGCAGTCATTATCTCTTCTTCCACCTTGCCACCTCGCACAAACCCTAGCGGCTCCGCTAGCTCGCGACGACGCCGGAGACGAAGCGCTTGACTGCCGCAACTTCTTTGATGTCGTCCTCACGCCGGCCGTGGGCCTCGTCCTCTCCGCCGTTGCCGTAGGTGTCTTCCGTCGCCAAGTTAGGGCACAGAAGATTGAACTGCTCGGCCTCCAACTCTACCTCGTCTAGCAGTTCGTCCGTGGTAATTAAATCTGACTTTTTACTGCCTTTTAGATCCGTCAGATCCATCCACTTCAACCAAAAGTGGTTTCTTCACCTCCAAATATGGATCCATCCTTATCTGCATCTCATATCATGCCAAGTATATTCACTTATGCTTCATAACTAGTTAGATTCCTCACTTGTACTTATTCACGGATTCGTACAAATCTGGAACCGACCCTCTTCAAATAAGTGAATGTCTTCGCTCTATGAGGTCAATGTCTTCAAACCGATTTTTTCTTCAAAATCTTCTGAGAATGCATATGACCTCTTCCCCTTTCCTTGCACCTTAATGCTGTCATAGGTACATGTTCGTGGGAGAATCCCTTGGTTATCATAGTCTGCATTCATTTGCAGAGTTCTTACAGCAGCACATACAGTCCCATGAAGCCAGCTCTTGTTTGACAAGCAGACGGAAGCCATTCACTGTTCTGAAGCCATTCAGGTTGAATATAATGGCCACTGAGAAATCTGCGAGGAAAGGTGGCAGGCAGCGCAGAGCCAATACAGCTAAGGATTTACCTCTAGATCTGTTTGAGCTGTACAAGTTAGATCCTGAGGAGAGCTATGGCCATCACAAGACCTGAATCCAATGGATTCAAAGATATTGGG
>NW_025277123.1:0-1273 GCF_018294505.1 Triticum aestivum
AATGGCAGTTTGGGAGCTGAGCTGATCATGTCCATGTATTCTAATTCTACAGTAAGATGGCATTGCTGTTGGTACCAATTTATTTGTTCACAAAGATACATTTTTGGTAATGCATAGACAACATCACCTTTTATTTATCATGGTTGGTTCTGTTCCATAATTATATCAGCCCAGAGTGTCTTATTAGATATCAGACTGAATTGTAATGCACCCATTCTAAAACTTTAAGTGAAAATAACCCTTGGTGTTTGATATGCATAACAATGAAAGATGTTGGTTCACATCTTTTACTGATAGTTTGGTGGTTTTATTTTTCTAGCCCACCGTCAATCACTTGGTAGCCATGACAGAGAAACTGCGGGGCAAATAGTGTGAGTAGCTAATAAGGGCTCAAAAAAAGACTTTAATATGTCTGATGATCCAATGGATTGGTATCTATCATCTGCTACCAACATGTATTTTTTTTGAGAGAGATGGACTACCAACGTGTATTATGCTATTTAATTAAAGCTCATGCCATGCTTATCTTACATCAGATTTATTTATTCTAAGCTATAATTATTTGCCAGTTGCTTGGCAGTACGTACTAGACATTGTGGCATCATGCATGCTGCGTGAGGTGAGGTGAGAGCTCAACTACCATGGGCATCAAACATAAAATTTTGACTGGAGTAACAAAGGCATAAAAGTAGAAATTACAGGTTTCTGAATCTGAACTTTTTTAGTTAACAGACTAACCCAAGCACCTTTTCTGGCATTATATTCAACATATATGAGATGAAACAAATCGTACGACGTATAACTAGTCTGATGGGATGCTAAAAAACATACATCTGATTCCTAGCAGTCAGATCGATTATTTTGCTTCTAAGGTCAGAGGATCATGCTGATTAAGGTTCTGTTTTTTAAACCAAGTTACACAAAGAAAATGCACCTAAGCACCAAGAGGAACTGTTACAACTCCATAAGGTATATCCAAGTCACTGCTACTCATATTCAAAAAACCTAACTCCAATATAACCAGAAAGATTGTAAAACATTATATCTCCCTGCTGACACGAACTGAAAGCGTAACAAAAATACCATCTTCTTTTGTTGATGCGTTGGTGTTTTAGAGTAGAGGTAAGAAAACCGGAGACCATATATGTAGTTTCTAACATATGCAAGATTACTTAAAAATTGGAGATGCAAGATAGTAGTATATAGAAGAAGAAACAAGAGAGAGATGCAAGATAGTAGTATATATAGGTGAGTCAACCTATTATTCTAGGCA
>NW_025277124.1:0-1273 GCF_018294505.1 Triticum aestivum
AAGAACAGTAGTTTGATGTAAGAACATGGTGTGATAGGTAGATGTAGTATGTACCAAAAACAGGAAGGCGTGTCATATTCACATGTATAATGTGTAAGCTAAGGAGATGCAATTTAACAAATTAGGAGCATTGATGAGGGATACACAAGAGAAGTAGTTTGGTGTAAGAACATGGTTAATAGAAAGACGTAGTATGTACCAAAAACAGGAAGGCATGTCATATTCACAGGTATAATGTGTTAACTAAGCAGATGCAATTTACCCTAATTAGAAGCATTACACGGTAGACACCATATTCAACATGCAACGACATATCACACTGCCAAGTAAGAGCAAGCACCTGCGATAGTGGTGTGGGGGAATTGCGGTGATCAACTAGAGAGCTACGTTGACTATCTTCATTTAGCCTTGCTGTTTCTTGAGAATCATGTGGGGAGGATGACACTGCACTCTTTAAACGAGTAGGGCGTCTCACAGTAACCCACCCGGGTGACTCTCTCATCATAAGTGATTGATGAGGGATACAAAAGAGCATTAGTTTGATGTACGAACATGGTTAATAGACATATGTAGTATGTATCAAAAACAGGAAGGCATGTCATTATCAAAGGTATAATGTGTAAAGTAAGCAGATGCAGTTTAACCAAATTAGAAGCAATACAAGCTAGACACCATATGCAACATGCAACTACATTTGACAGCGCGAAGTTAAAGCAAGCACCTGGGATGGTTGTGTGTGGCAATTGAGATCATCAACTGCAGAGCTATGTTTACTGTCTCCAACTGCTGACACTGTACCCATTAGAGCGCTGAAATGCTTACTGCTTATCTTCGAATTACACTGGAGCGACTTCTGTCTTTTCTTTTCTGCATTCATCAACACTGCGTTAGAGTCTGAAATACCCATGCATAAAAAAACAATAGTGTGAGTATGGGTGAAGTGTGTGCACAATTAGTATAGTGTAAAGGTAGCAGATAGCAGGTTGGTGAGAAATAAATGACGGGAGACATATGATAGCTCTACAACATGCATGGCACACTCAATTACTATAGGATTCTATGAAAATAACAGTTGACTGAAAGCAAATAGGTCAGTCCATTTTTTCTGCACCGTCCGATGTACAAAGAATGGGTAGATCGCCTTCATCTACCTCCAGCCAGTCAATGCTGACTATCTTCCTCAAAACGCCAGCAATCACCGGCCCAGTATTCCTCCCCTGCCTGTGCCCTCCCCTCGACCTCACCGCACCGCCATGCTTGGTACCCCCCCCCC
>NW_025277125.1:0-1273 GCF_018294505.1 Triticum aestivum
GGGTTTTAGTTGTGCCCCGATGGAGGCCGTTTTTGTGGTGTCCATTGGATGGACTTGGAACTTAACTATTTCGTCTGCCGGCTTGAAGGAGGTGGACTTGGATCTTTTGTCGAGTATCACGTCGTCCCTGTCCACCGTTGACCGCAACACAGTTAGTTCCTCAGCTGTCAGGGCTTCGGATAGTTCCTCGAGGGCCAGTGCGGCTGTCTTGTTTTCGGTGCGGAGCGCTGTGTCCGGATCACTAGCAAGAGTGATGATTCCGTTGGGTCCGGGCATTTTGAGCTTCATGTACCCGTAATGGGGTATAGCTTGAAAAATTGTGAATGCTTCTCGCCCTAACAGAGCATGGTATCCGCTGCTGAATGGGGCCACTTGAAATGTGACCTCCTCGGATCTGTAATTATCCGGCATGCCGAACACTATGTCCAGTGTGATTTTCCCTGAACAGCATGCTTCCCGGCTGGGGATTATTCCTCTAAAGGTTGTGTTGCTTCGCTCAATGCGGCTCCAGTCTATTTCCATTTTTCGCAGTGTTTCCTCATAGATGAGGTTCAATAAATTGCCGCCGTCCATGAGTACCTTTGTAAGCCGGAAGCCGTCCACTATCGGACTAAGGACCAATGCGGCTGGTGCTCGGGCTGTCTGGAATTTAGGTTTGTCACTGGCATTAAAAGTAATAGCCGTGTCACTCCATGGATTTATTGTTGCTACCTGGTAGACTTCGCAAGGCTGCGGAGCGTTCGCTTCCTTGCATTATTCGATGTGAAGGTCTCGAAGACTGTTGACACCATACTGGTGTTTCCGGGGTAGTGCTCTACGGATTCTGGAGTTAAAAGCTCCTCGCCACTCCTGGCCACCTGCCGGAGTATCCAACATGCTCTAAGGCTGTGATTTGGTGCGACTTCCTCTGACCTATGAATTTTACAGGGTCCATTGAGCCATCCCTCCAGTACGGTCCCATACCCTATAGAGGGTTTTTGTTTTTTGTTGTTTGGCTTAGGTGCCTGGCGATAGTGCGCCCTTTTGTTTCGGACTGGGATTGTGTTCAGGGCCAGATTATCCCAGAACTTCGTTTCGGTTTTCCGAACGCTTTCTGTCGCACGGTACTTTTGTACTATGGATGTCAAGTCGGTGAAGCGTGTAATTGTGCGACGACTTATGGCGTTGAGGATTCCGATGTCCGTGCAGTTGTTACAGAAGAATGTAATTGCATCCTCCTCACGGCAGTCCTTTATCCTGTTTATAACCAGGAGGAATCTGGCCCAATAGTGGT
>NW_025277126.1:0-1273 GCF_018294505.1 Triticum aestivum
TGCCCGAAAACACGAAACACCGGGAATACTTTCCCGGATGATTCCCCCTTGACCAGTACCACCTTATACCACGTTAGGGCACGCTTAGCATCGCTTCTTGACATGTCATGCATCGATATGCATCTGTTTACTTGGTATTCATTGTTTCTTCCCCCTCTTCTCTCCGGTAGACTACGAGACCGACGCTGCTGCTGCCCAGTTCGACTACGGAGTTGACGACCCCTCTCTCTTGCCAGAGCAACCAGGCAAGCCCCCCCCCCTTGATCACCAGATATCGCCTATTCTCCTCTATACTGCTTGCATTAGAGTAGTGTAGCATGTTACTGCTTTCGTTAATCCTATTCTGATGCATAGCCTGACATTGTCGCTACATCTGTTGATACCTTACCTGCAATCCTAATTGCTTAGTATAGGATGCTAGTGTTTCATCATTGGCCCTACATTCTTGTCAGTCTGCCTTGCTATACCACGGGTCGTGATCACTTGGGAGGTGATCACGGGTATATACTATACATACATACATACTATACAGATGGTGACTAAAGTCGGGTCAGCTCATTGAGTACCCGCAAGTGATTCTGACGAGGGGGGCTGAAAGGACAGGTGGCTCCATCCCGGTAGAGGTGGGCCTGGGTTCCCGACGGCCCTCGACTGTTACTTTGTGGCGGAGCGACAGGGCAGGTTGAGACCACCTAGGAGACAGGTGGGCCTGGCCCTGTTCGGCGTTCGCGGACACTTAACACGCTTAACGAGATCTTGGTATTTGATCTGAGTCTGGCTACGAGCCTATACGCACTAACCATCTACGTGTGAGTAGTTATGGGTATCCCGACGTCGTGGTATCAGCCGAAGCACTTCAGACGTCAGCGACGGAGCGGCGCGCGCCGGATTGGAACGTAAGCCTGCTCTTGTATTAAGGGGGCTAGTTCTGCTTCCGGCCGCCCACGCAACGTGCAGGTGTGCTATGGGCGATGGGCCCAGACCCCTGTGCGCTTAGGTTTAG
Organism: Triticum aestivum; assembly: GCF_018294505.1. Lineage (NCBI taxonomy): Eukaryota > Viridiplantae > Streptophyta > Magnoliopsida > Poales > Poaceae > Triticum > Triticum aestivum. Next base: position 1,004 of record NW_025277126.1, read on the forward strand.
ACCGGCGTGCTGGCCTCTCTGTTGTGCCTAGGTGGGGCTGCGACGTGTTGATCTTCCGAGGCCGGGCATGACCCAGGAAAGTGTGTCCGGCCAAATGGGATCGAGCGTGTTGGGCTATGTGGTGCACCCCTGCAGGGAAGTTTAATCTATTCGAATAGCCGTGATCTTCGGTAACAGGACGACTTGGAGTTGTACCTTGACCTTATGACAACTAGAACCGGATACTTAATAAAACACACCCTTCCAAGTTCCACAGACAACCCGGTGATC
>NW_025277127.1:0-1273 GCF_018294505.1 Triticum aestivum
AAAAATGAAGTAGAAGTTATTGTAACAAGAAAATTATGTTTCTGCAATTTGATTGCACAAAGGAATATTTGAGTTACATGTTTAGCGAATGTCTGATGAGTTGTGAAAGAGGTTTCATAAACTTGCACCTCCCGGAACACCACTGCAAGTGGAAAGTCCGTGGAGATGTAATCAAACCATTTATGACATGGTAAGGTCAAAGATGACATAAATAAATTTGCCATTATCCCTTTTAAAGTGATGCTTTAGAGACTGCGGCTTTTACACTGAAAAGAGCTACATCGGGTCTGTTGAAATGAAGCCATGGTATGGTACGCCCAACCATGTTATATCTTTTCTTAACATTTGGAATATGGGGCTTGTGTAAAAGGTTACAAACCTATTCCAAATCAGACAAGTGCTACTTTGTAGGTTATACCAAAATGTTGGGTATTCCTCCCTCACTATACCGAGGCAAATAGTTTTGCCGCGAAACGGTGTGCTTTTAAAGAGAATGATTCTTTCTAAAAGGTGAGTGGGAGAATAGTGCAACTCGACGAGATAAACAGTATCTTCATCAGACCAAAGGAAAGAGACCTTGGAAGAAATTCCAGAGTTTCCTACTGCGACTGATACAGAAGTCTCTACAATAAAATGTATGAACTTCGGTCGAACTTGCAGCTGAACCACGTAGGCAAGGCCCGTGCAAACCTCTCAGGTGCGCAAATGAGATATTGTTGTTAGACAACATTATACCTACGATACACAAGGAAGCATTGATGGGCCCTGACTCCGGAATTGGCTAAATGCCAATACAACCCGAGTTAGTTTCCATATAAGTGATTCAAGATTAAAACCTTGATACACCTTTCGGAAGACTTAGAGTCTAACGAATATTTATGGAACTTAAAACTGATACGGATAAAATGTTTTATCCATAAAGCTCGACTTGTTGAAATAATACGATGAGGTTGTTTTCATCGTAGCGATGCTTAAAGTCGGTTCGGGTTGAACTAGCAATTAATACATATTTCAATCATGAGATATGAAACGTGGATGATAAAAGGATTTCCATCTGATGGAAATGAAAGCTAGGACTTGTATATGATACAGTCCAAAGTAATTTGTCGATCCAGAGGATGCTAGTAGGTATGCAAACTTCAGAGTTCCAGCAATGGACAGAAGAGAGCAAAATGGAGTTGGAATCTTCGTGTTTTGATGAAATGGTCAAAGGGGTTTTGATTTCATCAATGGGTAACGAAGATGCTTGTAATTCAAGAAAGTAAGTGGGAGC
>NW_025277128.1:0-1273 GCF_018294505.1 Triticum aestivum
ATCGCGCGTTGAAGCCTGGTTCTCTGGGATCGACTGGAACTCTTCGCCCTGCACCGAGCTGACGTCTGTCATCTTGCTGTCGAGGAGCGTAAGACCCACCCCTCGGAGGGGAAGTGGGCACTCGACGCCTATCATCTCGGTCGTGTCGGTCTCCATATTGGTCTCGCCGATTCTCGCGCCCTTCACGCCGCGGAGGCGATCCGGGACTGTGAGCCGACTGAACCGTATTCGCAGCGGCGGATCGACTGTGAATTCTGTTGCGCGACTGCGACATGGCTGAATTCTGATCTCCTGCTGCCCGGAGCAGATCCCTGATCTGCATCAAGCCTCTGCCAGCTTCCGACTGAGAGGGCTGGATGGACTCTGCTATACGGGTCGCAGCTGCTAAATTCTAGATTGGGGTTCGATATACCTGAGTCAGCGGGAAGAGTTGACGTCGATTGGCGTCGGGAACTCGTTGCCGCGCGCGCTCGTCGAGTGCTCGCTGAAGATTCTCCAGGCGAGCGCGTTCGGCCAAATTGGCCAAACGTGCCTCCTCCAAGGCGCGAGCCTCGGGGGTTTCTCCTGCGATGGGAGTATGCAGGGCATCCATGTTCCTGCGGCGAAGTTCCTCTCTTTGCAGAGAGTCGAGTGGCTCGGGCTGGTACTCTTCATGGTCTCGTGCGGGGTCGCCTCCGTCGCCTGCCCCACCATCACGGGCGAAGCCAGGGGGGTTGCGAGGCCCGTCGACCATCAGGATTTCCGCCGCTGGATCACTGCTATCGCATTCGGATGCAGTCTCTACGGAGCCAGTCGACAGATCGAACAGGTCGTAGAGAGATTCGTCGGGCTCGATTGCCGCAACTTGGGTGGTGGCCGTCTGGCGAGCCACCACGTGTCTCACCCACCGCTGAAGCCTCGACCGACCCGAGCGCTTGCGCTGGCGGGAGACCGGGAGGGTGGTCGATAGGGGAGTCGACCGATATGGGGTCGACGGTTGCGGCAGCAGAACGCCGCGGACACATGCGCGAAAATGCGTCGCACCGCGGACGGGGAGCGCATCGACGTCGAGTGGAGCCTCCTGGAGCCAGGCGGAGTCATCGGCGACGAAGGTGAGAGCACCGAGACGAATCTCTCGATCCTCGACCAAAACTCCAGCAGCTACCATGATGAAAGTACTCGGAAGAATCGCAACTTCTCCACAAAATCGCTAAAACACCGGCCCCACGGTGGGCGCCAACTGTCGTGGATCCAAATCTGACAGTAGAGTGGGGGTAGGTATGGAGAGGCAAGG
>NW_025277129.1:0-1273 GCF_018294505.1 Triticum aestivum
CCCTGAAAAGCAAGATTGTTCTCGAGCTTAGTAACATATCGGTGGTTCGTGATTTTCCGAAGATCTTCTCGGAAATACTACCAGGTCGTCACCTGACCGTTATGTTGAGCCCGTGATCAAGTTGGTTTCTTATGAACCACCTTCTTTCCAAGAATCGGTGTTAGATATCCCTGAGCTAGTTGGTTAAGCTGGACAACAACTTGGAGAGTTGGAAGATAAAAACTTGTCTGACTTAGTTCGTTCCAAAGGGATATTCTTGTGTAGTGTGTGTTGAAGAAAGATGATATCTTCATCGATTGGTCCCTGTGATCAGTTGCTGGACCTATCGTCTTATCAATCCCTTGATTTGAGTGTGGGCTATCGTCAAATCAAATCAGTACCAACGATGCTCGTAATGTTGTCCTACTCGTGGTTGATCCCTCGAGCATACACCATTACATCTTTGGTCTGACCAATACTATCACCGTGTTCACATGATGGTGGAAGTCCTGTGATATGGAAATTCCGATGAGTTGCTGTTGAGCCCATCAGTAGCATTTTGTCTCCCCCCATGAATCATGTTGAACATCAACCTAGTGTTGGAAACTTGTGTAAGCATTTCTTCGTGTTTCGTTCATGAAGCATATGTTTGAATGAAAGTAGTGATTTTCCCTAATTCATGTGCATATGATGCAAGTTGCCGCCATGAATTTGAGGAAGATTGTCTTGTTTTCCTGGAATCATTCCAAATTAGTCATGCACACGTGCGAAGTATTCTGTGGTCTGCAGACTTGCAACCTTCATTCCATATGTGTCCCGAGCACACCAAGCCACTGATTGATTTGTTCAAGGGGAAGAAGTTCCTTCATAAGAGCTAATCATATGACTTATGCAAGGACTTCGTTATCCACGGTGATGGTTCCCAACCAGAACTCGGTAGTGTTTTATTGTAAGACTACCACGTGGTCATGCTTGTCCGGGACAACGTGTTCACATGTTTGTAGCAGAACCAGCTCATGTTTTGGAGCTTACTATCGTAGTTCATTTCCCGAGAATCTCGCAACGTCATCTCGTCGATTTGTGTTGCAAACTTTCATTTTTCTTTCTAGACTTGATGAGTCTGGAATATCCTGACATCAACCAGATCTGAGTCTCAGGCAGATATGATGGTTGGAACATTTCCCAAGAATTATAATATTGGTCCCTCGATAATCGGTAAAATGGATGTCGTGGCCAAAACACCCAGCCGGAAGACCTATTATTGGAATATCTTGTTTGAGGAAGTTGGCCACCT
>NW_025277130.1:0-1273 GCF_018294505.1 Triticum aestivum
TTATAACAAGGGGGTAACTATTTTTACGAGCAGCTTCCATGATAAGTTATACATCGTGTCCCTGGGCATGAACGCAAGGTTCAAGGTCGACTCCCACTTCTTCAATGTATAACCTTCCATTCACTATTCGCTTTGATAAAGGCATTAGTGTTGAAAGTTTTACCTGGTGAAATACCAGATGAGTATGACTCGTGAAAACTTTCGGGTTCACACGGTTTAGAGAAGGCATATGTTCAACCCATCAGGGCATCTTACGAACATATACCACAAACTTCGGGGTAAATAATACAAGCTCGAAAGTAGAGCATTGTTCAAAAGCAGATGATACAATTTACCAAAGGCATTATATACCCATGGAAAGGCTCTCAAGGTTATTCAATATGAAGGACACTGTCGGATAAAATCCAACAAAGGAACCGATGGTCCACAAGGGATCTGACGTGAGCATCGGTACTCAACCAGAGGAAGAAGAATGCACGGGCATCATATTATAGAACATCGAAATAATTCGATGCTTAGATAATAAAGGAATTTCGATTTCCAAAACAAAGGATCAGAAGCAGTCGCTCTGATCAAGGATGGATAAGTTGGATATACCAGAGGCACAATTGACAACAAATAGTTTGGTCGAGAACCAGCTCATGTTCAAAAATGATGTTTGAGCCAGAAGGATAATTTAGAAGGGTTGATAGATGATTGTGTGCATTCGCACACATGCTGAATCAATAGGGTCAAAATGACGATGCCTAAGGATACTAACGAATATTGCCAGACATATGGAAAGCATCCATAATGCAAGCAGACAAGCATTGCAGAGCAATAAGCTATTAAGGATTTTTGGAGGATCGAATAGTATTTCAAAGACCATTGTGAAACACATGAACAACTGGGGGATGAGCGGATACTCGATAAGTGCGAGAATTATTCTTAGGGGTATTCAAGTGGCAAGGAACTGCAAGGCAGTAGGCACAAAGTATTGTCGGAACATTAGAGAGAATTACGAGGTATCTTGTAATAACAAGATCGATTGGGTATAAAGTAAGAATGACGGGTGTAAGTATTTATCATTAGGGATATTGCAGTGGTAGGGAATTGCAAAAGCAACAGGCACAAGGTCTCGGGAGAATATCGGAAGGTATCTTCGGAATCATTCGATGCACAAAGTAATCATCTGGACTGAAGGGGCTCTCCGGGAGAAAGTATTATCGAGAACCTAGAGTCCGAGTTAGTAAAATCGTTTAACCCGAATAGAAGAGATGTCAGAGTCCCAGAG
>NW_025277131.1:0-1273 GCF_018294505.1 Triticum aestivum
GGGCTACCTCCTCCTGGCTTGGCCTCTTTTGGGACTCCACCTCGGCATCATCCGTGGGGCGAGGGGAGGTAGCAGTCGAGAGTGAAAGACTATTCACATCCGATAAATCCAGGGATCCGCTCGACGAAGCATCAAGCTGGGCCTTGGGCGGACTGCATGGTTATGTTCGGCTTTAGAAGATACTGTGCACTAAAGGAATGCCATGAGTTATTCTGTTATCCGGATACTTACAATTTCGCCAGGGGCTTGGCCCTGGATGGCCACTCCTTTCCGCCGTCGTCAGCGCTGGAAGAAGGGTCTTTCCGTTCTTGGACCCTCCGGCCTCCCCCGTTTGGGCAGCCTTTCTCTTCTTTCCTCCCCCCGATGGAGGGGGAGAGGCTTCTTCTTCCTCCTCCTTGTCTTCGGGGATGGAGTGCGCTTCGGGGTTGTCGAGCGATGAATCCGGAACTACCAGGCGCCGGGAGCTCTTTTGAGTTCCCGTGGCCTTTTTCTTGGCCTTCTTCTCTGGCACCGCGTGAGGTGCCGGGACCAGCAGCTTCGCCAAGTGGGCATATGCTGGGCCTTCGGGCAAAGGAGCCGGACAGTCGATCTGTCCGGACGTCTTCTTCCAGTCCTTTCAAAGGAGCGGGAGCTTAGATCCCGCATAGAGTCAAACCATGAAAAACAAGTATCCTGTAAAAGGTAAAACAAGCTTACCGCGCTGGCTTGGCGCTTTGCGCAGAATCGCGATCCTCGGTAATGGGAGGGGAAACCTCGGAGCCCTTGAATAGCACCTTCCAGGCGTCCTCGTGCGTTGAGTCAAAGAGCCTGGACAGGGTTTGGTGCTGGGCCGGGTCGAACTCCCACCAGTTAAAAGCCCGTCGTTGACACGGGAGGATCCGACGGAAGAGCATGACCTTGACTACGTTGACAAGTTTAACCTTCTTGTCCACCAGGTTTTGGACGCAGGTTTGGAGTCTGGTCACCTCTTCCAAATTACCCCACGACATGCCCGTCTCTTTCCAAGAGGTGAGCCGTGTGGGGATGCCAGATCGGAATTCGAGGGCCGCCGCCCATTCAGGGTCGCACGGCTCGGTGATGTAGAACCACCCCGATTGCCACCCTTTGATGGATTCCACAAAGGAGCCCTCGAGCCATGTAACGTTGGGCATCTTGCCCACCATGGCGCCTCCGCACTCCGCTTGCCGGCCGCCCACTACCTCCGGCTTGACATTGAAGGTTTTTAGCCATAAGCCGAAGTGGGGCTTGATGCGGAGGAAGACCTCGCACACGA
>NW_025277132.1:0-1273 GCF_018294505.1 Triticum aestivum
GAATGTTCCTCTTGATGCGGGAGATTCCCGGATCTACCTTCTGTGCTTTGATAATTTGATCCGTAAGGGTAGGTTTTGCCACCAAGGTGGAGAGAAAACCTTGAGGAACAATGTGAAGGTTAAGCTTTCGAAATTCCTCATGGAGAAGCGGTTGACTTTGTTGTAACATCAGGTTGTTACAATAAGATTTACGACTTAGCGCATCAGCCATGACGTTGGCTTTCCCTGGGGTATAGGTTATCCCTAAGTCGAAGTCAGTGATCAATTCAACCCAACGTCTCTGCCTGAGATTCAAATCCGGTTGGGTGAAAATATACTTCAGACTTTGGTGATCAGTGAATATTTCGCAACGATTACCGAGGAGGTAATGTCGCCAGGTCTTAAGTGCATAGACTACGGCTGCAAGCTCTAGATCATGAGTAGGATAATTCTCCTCATGTGGGTGCAGTTGCCGTGAAGCGTAAGCAATTACGTGTCGATCTTGCATGAGAATGCAACCTAGTCCTTGTCGCGAGGCGTCGCAGTAGATAACGAAGTCCTTGGAGAAGTCTGGCGGTACCAGCACGGGAGCAGAAGTCAGGCGTCTTTTCAGTTCCTGAAAGCTGTGCTCACATTGTGGAGTCCATTCGAACTTCTTATCTTTCTTGAAGAGTTCGGTTAGAGGTTTAGCAACTTTGGAGAAATTCTCGACAAAGCGACGACAATAGCTCGCTAAGCCTAGAAAACTCCGAACTTGCTTGACCGATTCGGGTGGAGTCCAATCAAGGACGGCTTGAACTCGCTCAGGGTTAACAGCAATACCTTTACCAGATATTACATGACCCAGATAGGTCACTTCTGACAACCAGAATTCACATTTTGAAAATTTGGCATAAAGGCGATGCTCTCGAAGTTTCTTCAACACTAGCCTTAGATGTTCGGCATGTTCTTCCTCGTTCTTGGAGTAGATGAGTATATCATCGAGATAAACTATGACGAATTTATCCAAATACTCCATGAAGATTGAGTTCATTAACCGAGAAAAAGTGGCTGGAGCGTTGGTTAAACCGAAGGACATGACGGTGTACTCGTATTGGCCATAACGAGTAACAAAGGCCGTTTTAGGAATGTCCCCGTTTCTGATTTTGATTTGATGGTATCCCAACCTCAAATCCATCTTGGAGAAGACTGAGGATCCAGCGAGCTGATCATACAGATCGTTGATCCTGGGAAGTGGATATTTGTTTTTGATTGTGACCAAATTGACAGGTCGGTAATCTACAACCATCCGGTC
>NW_025277133.1:0-1273 GCF_018294505.1 Triticum aestivum
AAAAAAATAAAAGAAAATAATGGAAATGTCAAAAAAATAAAAGAAAATAAGTTTCTCATGTGATATGTGGTCTAGTTGTTGGGAAAATTTGCAAATGTGAATTTTGACTTTATTTGCAAAATCTCTCTGAAATTTGTAAAAATGGGCATAACTTTTGCATACTAACTCGGATGAAAAAGTTTTTTATATGAAAAATCATCTACTCGAAAAGTTACATCATTAGGATAACTGACAGTTGCTTACAACTCGTGTACATAAGATAATTATAATTTCTTCCTGTTGTGAACTCTTGCGCTCAGAGCTGCTGATAGCTGGTGGTTAAAATAATCTTGGGGTTCTTAGGCACATGTAGCTGCCAATAGCTGGTCAATCTATTTATATATAAAATGTACTTGATGGGCTCACGAGAAAAAAGAGAAAATGGAACTCCACAATAATTAGATAGATCCGTTCGCTTAATTCATAGAGAAAGAAACATAACCGTTGGATTAAGACAATTTTTTTACAACATAAATCGATTGAAAATTTACCCACCATTGCCATTACATAATTTATATGTAAAAAGTACTTGATGGGCTCACCAGAAAGAAGAGAAAATGCTAGAAAACTCCACAATAATTAGATAGATCCGTCCGCTTAATTCATAGAGAAAGAAACATAACCGTTGAATGAAGACAATTTTTTTACAACATAAATCGATTGAAAATTTACCCACCATTGCCATTACATAAAAATACCTTTTCAATATAAGGAAACGAATACACGTGCGCATCTCTCCCAACAACACACGAGCGCTTCCTTCCCTAAAAAAAACTCACGAGCCCTTCTTCAAAAATTCCTCACGAGCCCTATTGATCCTCTCTCTCCTTCGTGCCGCCGCCGCCGTCTACATCCTCCATCAACATTAGACTGTCGGATGCCTTCTCTACAAAACTTCTCCTCCTCTCCGGCGTCTCAGGCAAGTAGCAGCACACAAATTCCCTTAATTTGTCCCGCTACAGCAGCGAGGTAGTTGTCCTCCCACAGGTTTATCTTAGATTATGATCAGTTTGGCCTTCCTTGCGATCCAGCGATTTCTAGGTAATCTGTACTCCCATTAGCCATGACGGAAGTATCTGACAATTTCTGTGTATGATCTCTATCGACCATTGCATCAGGATAATTAATCTCACGTGTTGCTGTTCTTTTGATTTTTTTGGTAGATCTCCGATCGTGGTGGCGAGCAGCGACCTTTCCACCCCTGAGGTTCTAGCCTATGGTGCCAAACATATCC
>NW_025277134.1:0-1273 GCF_018294505.1 Triticum aestivum
AGGGGGGCATGTGTTGACACCTGATTTTGGCAAGATGCAAAGTGAAAGGGTTTTCAGCATGAGAAAGTTTCACAACGTCGAGTGGAATAACTTTGATATTTAGGCTATCGCCATTCGACATCATGTCAGTGGCCGAAGTTGTACTACAAGTGACAAAATTTAGTGTTCTGAGTGCTTATCGGCCGACTACGCCCTCAAAATGACCTCAGATGAAGGAGCACTCTAAAGGAATTGTCTTCGTCTCGTCAAGGCAATTGATTTTCATATATGAATCATCTTAATCCGAGTTCATATGCAAAAGTTACAGTCAATATGGTTTGGATAGGCCAGAGACCAAAATATTACGCTTGACACCAGACATATGTTGATGAGTGTCTGATGCAATGCGTGAGCAATTAGGCCCTCAAGACTGTCTTGAATCGAAAAACCTTTAACACAGAAAAGTTTCGTCTCGTCGAGTCGATCAATTTTCATATATAATTTGTCTTAATCCAAGGTCGTATGGGACCTGAGGAGACAAATCAAGATCAGGCTATGTTTTCGGTCGAGTGAAAAGCTTGCCGTCCGAGTGAAAACTTACCGGTCGAGTGAAAAGCTTAACTTTCGAGTAAAAACTTACCAATCGATAAAAAGCTTATCATCCGAATGAAAATTTACCGGTCAAGTGAAAATTTACCGGTCGAGTGGAAGTTTGCTGATCGGATGAACTTATTATTATCCGAATAAAAATATAGTCATCCGAGTGAAATTGTCCTCGAGGTGAAAATATTCCGAGTGAAAAGATTACCATCGGAACGAAAACTTGCCGATCAAGTAAGATATTGCTTTCCGAGTGAAAATATAGTCATCCGAGTCAAAGATTGTTTTCCGGGTGAAAAAGTCCAGTCGGATGGTCCGAGTGAAAGTCTCTAATATTCGAGTGGATGAGCTCGAATCCGAGTGAAACTGAACATGTGCCCGAAAGTTTATCAAGATGACCTCGGATAAAGAAGTGTTCAATAAAGAAGTTATGCATATCGTCAAGACGGTAAACTTTGGTTTTGGAGTCATCATCATCAGAGATAGTATATGGCCTACAAGTTCACTACGAGACTTGGATAGTCCAGTCTACTACAAGACCGAGTCCGACTGGAAGGTAAAGATGACCTCGAGGAGTATTCAAGATGGCCTTATTTGAAAAAGTAATCAACATGAGAGTTGTTCGTATCATCGAGGGGCACAAGTTTGATATTTGGGCCGTCTTGATCGGAGATCATATGCAAGCTCGGCGGCC
>NW_025277135.1:0-1273 GCF_018294505.1 Triticum aestivum
TTTGGTGATGGAGAAGTATCCGAAAAATTCCCTCTACGCGGATTGCCCTTCGCGCGTCTAAGGCTGTGGCCGGCGGCCTCCGGGGGCTAGCATGCCGCCAAATCTTGCGCCGGCGGCCTCTCACAAGTCTGGAAGTGTTGTTGCGGTTGCAAACGCCCGGCACGCGTGTCCGGGGTGTGCCCCCCTCACGAACGGCGCTGCCGCCGGCACCTGGAGGGGGGAAACGGACGCGTGGGGTCTACACGGAGGGGATCTTGCTGTGGGACTTCCCCGGATGTTGCTCCAAAGTGTTCCTATGGGCTGACCTAACACAACCGGGTGGGGAGGTCCATTGGTCAAAGCCCGTCCGTGCAAAGTCAAAGGGGTAGATCCCGTGGTCAAACGCGACAGGGTTAGGCAGGACGGGGGCACTGGGGGTAGCATAGCCACCGGAGCGTCGCACCGGGCTCTCATACATGCGGGGTGGTGTGGTGGCATGTCCGAAGAGGCGGGACGCGTCTCCGGGGCGTGGCCCCCCGCACGGACGGCGATTACACGGTAGTAGACGTTCTGCGGTAACGATGCGGCGTCAATATTACTAAATACTCGGAGCGCGATAAATTCATGAATTTTCTTGCACGATGTGGGCACATGTGCTATAGGAACGATGGTATTTTTTCATAATTTTTGGTGATGGAGAAGTATCCGAAAAATTCCCTCTATGCGGATTGCCCTTCGCGCATCTATGGCTGTGGCCGGCGGCATCCGGGGGCTAGCAAGCCGCCAAATCTTGCGCCGGCGGCCTCTCACAAGTCTGGAAGTGTTGTCGCGGTTGCGAACGCCCGGCACGCGTGTCCGGGGTGTGCTCCCCTCACGAACGGCGCTGCCGCCGGCACCTGGAGGGGGGAAACGGACGCGTGGGGTCTACACGGAGGGGATCTTGCTGTGGGTCTTCCCCGGATGTTGCTCCAATGTGTTCCTATGGGCTGACCTAACACAACCGGGTGGGGAGGTCCATTGGTCAAAGCCCGTCCGTGCAAAGTCAAAGGGGTAGATCCCGTGGTCAAACGCTACAGGGTTAGGCGAGACGGGGGCACTGGGGGGTAGCAATGCCACCGGAGCGTCGCACCGGGCCCTTATACATGCGGGGTGGTGTGGTGGCATGTCCGAAGAGGCGGGACGCGTCTCCGGGGCGTGGCCCCCCTCACGGACGGCGATGACACGGTAGTAGACGTTCTGCGGTAACGATGCGGCGTCAATATTACTAAATACTCGGAGCACGATAAAATCATGA
>NW_025277136.1:0-1273 GCF_018294505.1 Triticum aestivum
GATCCTTCCATGGACTAGAGCAAGCATCTCGGAGTCAGAATATACGCTTTGATGGAGTGATCAAAGTTTTTGGGTTTATACAAAGTTTGTTAGAAACTTGTATTTACAATAAAGTGAGTGGGAGCGCTACAACATTTCTGATAAGTATATGTGAATGACATATTGTTGATCCGAAATGATGTAAAATTTCTGGAAAGCATAAAGGGATGTTTGAAAGGAGTTTTTCAAAGGAAGACCTGGATAAAGCTGCTTACATATTGGGCATCAAGATCTATAGAGATAGATCAAGACACCTGATGATACTTTCAAAGAACGCACACCTTGACATGTTTTTGAAAGAGTTCAAAATAGATCAGCAAAGAAGGAGTTCTTGGCTGTGTTACAAGGTGTGAGTATTGAGTAAGACTCAAGACCTGACCACAGCAGAAGAGAGAGAAAGGACAAAAGTCGTCCCCTATGCTTCAGACGTAGGCTCTACAGTATGCTATGCTGTGTACCGCACATGAAGTGTGCCTTGCCATGAGTTGGTCAAGGGGTACAATAGTGATCCGGGAATGGATCACATGACAGCGGTCGAACTTGTCCTTAGTATCTAGTTGACTAAGGAATTTTCTCGATTATGGAGGTGAAAAGGGGTTCGTCGTAAAGGGTTACGTCGATGCGAACTTTGACACTAATCCGGATGACTCTGAGTAGTAAACCGGATTCGTATAGTAGAGCAGTTATTTGAAATGGCTCCAAGTAGCGCGTGGTAGCATCCACAAGATGACATAGATATTCGTAAAGCACACACGGTTCTGAAAGGTTCAGACCCGTTGACTAATAACCTCTCTCACAAGCATAACATGATCAAACCAGAACTCATTGAGTGTTAATCACATAGTGATGTGAACTGGATTGTTGACTCTAGTAAACTCTTGGGTGTTGGTCACATGGTGATGTGACCTGTGAGTGTTAATCACATGGTGATGTGAACTAGATTATTGACTCTAGTGCAAGTGGGAGACTGTTGGAAATATGCCCTAGAGGCAATAATAAATAGGTTATTATTATATTTCCTTGTTCATGATAATCGTTTATTATCCATGCTAGAATTGTATTGATAGGAAACTCAGATACATGTGTGGATACATAGACAACACCATGTCCCTAGTAAGCCTCTAGTTGACTAGCTCGTTGATCAATAGATGGTTACGGTTTCCTGACCATGGACATTGGATGTCGTTGATAACGGGATCACATCATTAGGAGAATGATGTGATGGACAAGACCC
>NW_025277137.1:0-1273 GCF_018294505.1 Triticum aestivum
ACGACATTTTTCAGCGTCTGATCGAACTGAAAATATTTATGTGGGCTAAGAACATTTCCAGTACCCACTAAAATGATTTTCAACGCGTTCCGAAACAATTCCGGTTTTAGTGATTTTCATCTGCGAAACGCATCTGAAGTGGCTCCGGCAGCTCCGGAACATTTCTGGTTTTTATCTCAGAAAATTCCAAAAAGCTTCCAGAATGATTCTGGCATCCTCCAAGAATTATCAGGCATGTGCCGAAACCAATTTGACTTAATGGTGTATCCCGAAACAACTTTTCGGTATCATCGAAACTTATCCGATGACCTCTCTCTGCGGTACGATTCCGCTGTCCGAAACTTTTCGGTGTCCGAAACTTTTTCGGTGATTTTCTCTCAGACTCCCTGTCTAGTATTCAGCAGATAGATGACCCTTAAGCGTGTGACCCTATAGGTTCGGTGAAGTATAGACATGACCCGGAACCCCTTCCGGTCAATGATCAACATCGGAGCCGTGGACACCCATATTGACCCCTATACCCACACGAATAAATATTCGAGTGAACCTCCAGTTGCCGTGTGCTATTCCTGTTGCTTCGCGATATGTTACAAACACCCGAGGTGAGACATGTTGTCATTCCCGTGGATCAACAACTTGTCCACTATGCTAGTTACCTCGTTACCGGTATTGTTCTCTTTTCTCGTTATCGTGTTCCGGCATCCCCGTGATCAAATCACAAAGTGTCTGGCCAGACGATGATGGATACCGTAACACCGAGAGGGCCCAGAGATATCTCTCCATCGTTGGAGGAGCAAATCCCAATCTTGAGCTATCAAGTTACTTGACACACTTTTCCATGAACCCGTAAGCCGCCGTAATAGCCACCCATTTACGGATGACGTTTAACAAACCCCAAAGTTCATGAAGCAAGCATGAAGAAACTCGATACTCTCATGGTCTAAGGAATCATGCAAACGTTAACCATCTCTATGTTATGTACCAATAAACTTGTGACGAATGTATCTCATAGCATAACATCAATTTGGGTCGATTCAACACAAATGTCCTTCCTGACATTGTGCCCTCAAAGTTGCTTGGCATAGACATGCCCATGATTGGGAAAACATAATCATCATGCAACACTTGAGCTAGTCTTAGAGGCATGACTAGGAATACATTTTATCGTTTATTATTCCACACGTGCATATGGGTTCTCCCCAGAGCCTTTATGGATATACGGGCTCGGGAACCACAGCAGTTATAGCATGGAACATAAACATAATTATGAACA
>NW_025277138.1:0-1273 GCF_018294505.1 Triticum aestivum
ATGCTTAGTATAGGATGCTAGTTTATCATCATTGGCCCTACATTCTTGTCAGTCTGCCTTGCTATACTATCGGGCCGTGATCACTTGGGAGGTGATCACGGGTATATACTATACCTACATACATACTATACAGATGGTGACTAAAGTCGGGTCAGCTCATTGAGTACCCGCAAGTGATTCTGACGAGGGGGCTGAAAGGACAGGTGGCTCCATCCCGGTAGAGGTGGGCCTGGGTTCCCGACGGCCCTCGACTGTTACTTTGTGGCGGAGCGACAGGGCAGGTTGAGACCACCTAGGAGACAGGTGGGCCTGGCCCTGTTCGGCGTTCGCGGATACTTAACACGCTTAACAAGATCTTGGTATTTGATCTGAGTCGGCTACGAGCCTATACGCACTAACCATCTACGTGGGAGTAGTTATGGGTATCCCGACGTCGTGGTATCAGCCGAAGCACTTCAGACGTCAGCGACGGAGCGGCGCGCGCCGGATTGGAACGTAAGCCTGCTCTTGTATTAAGGGGGCTAGTTCTGCTTTCGGCCGCGTACGCAACATGCAGGTGTGCTATGGGCGATGGGCCCAGACCCCTGTGCGCTTAGGTTTAGACCGGCGTGCTGGCCTCTCTGTTTTGCCTAGGTGGGGCTGCGACGTGTTGATCTTCCGAGGCCGGGCATGACCCAGGAAAGTGTGTCCGGCCAAATGGGATCAAGCGTGTTGGGTTATGTGGTGCACCCCTGCAGGGAAGTTAATCTATTCGAATAGCTGTGATCTTCGGTAACAGGACGACTTGGAGTTGTACCTTGACCTTATGACAACTAGAACCGGATACTTAATAAAACACACCCTTCCAAGTGCCAGATACAACCGGTGGTCGCTCTCTCTCAGGGATACGAGGAGGGGATCGCCGGGTAGGATTATGCTACTGGAGATGTTACTTGGAGATGCTACTTGGGGATGCTACTTGGAGGACTTCAATCTACTCTCTTTTACTTGATGCAAGACGGAGGCTGCCAGAAGCGTAGTCTTCGACAGGATTAGCTATCCCCCTCTTATTCTGGCATTCTGCAGTTCAGTCCACTGATATGGCCTCCTTACACATATACCCATGCATATGTAGTGTAGTTCCTTGCTTGCGAGTACTTTGGATGAGTACTCACGGTTGCTTTCTCCCCCCCTTTTTCCCCTTTTCCTTTCTTTCTGGTTGTCGCAACCAGATGCTGGAGCCCTGGAGCCAGACGCCACCGTCGACGACGACCCCTACTACACCGGAGGTGCC
>NW_025277139.1:0-1273 GCF_018294505.1 Triticum aestivum
CCGGGACGGGGGCCCTGGGGGGTAGCAATGCCACCGGAGCGTCGTACCGGGCCCTCATACATGCGGGGTGGTGTTGTGGCATGTCCGAAGAGGCGGCACGCGTCTTCGGGTTGTGGCCCCCCTCACGGACGGCAATGAAACGGTAGTAGACGTTCTGCGGTAACGATGCAGCGTGAATATTATTAAATACTTGGAGCGCGATAAAATCATGAGTTTTTTACACAACGTGGGCACATGTGCTATAGGACTGATGGTAATTTTTCATAATTTTTTGTGATGGAGAAGTATCTGAACACTTCCCTCTACGCGGATTGCTCTTCGCACGTCTACGACTGTGGCCGGCGGCCTCCGGGGGCTAGCATACCGTCAAATCTTGCGTAGGCGGCCTCTCACAAATCTGGAAGTGTTGAGGCGGTTGCAAACGCCCAGCACGCGTCTCCGGGGTGTGCCCCCCCCTCACGGACGCCGCCGCCGCCGGCACCTGGAGGGGGGAAATGGACGCGTCGGGTCTACACGGAGTGGATGTAGCTGTGGGTTTGGCCCGGATGTTGCTCCAAAGTGTTCCTCTGGGCCGACCTAACACAACCGGGTGGAGAGGTCCACTGGTCAAAGCCCGTTCGTGCAAAGTCAAAGGGCTAGATCCCGTGGTCAAACGCTACAGGGTTAACCGGGACGGGGGCCCTGGGGGGTAGCAATGCCACCGGAGCGTCGTACCGGGCCCTCATACATGCGGGGTGGTGTTGTGGCATGTCCGAAGAGGCGGCACGTGTCTCCGGGTTGTGGCCCCCCTCACGGACGGCAATGAAACGGTAGTAGACGTTCTGCAGTAACGATGCAGCGTGAATATTATTACATACTTGGAGCGCGATAAAATCATGAGTTTTTTACACAACGTGGGCACATGTGCTATAGGACTGATGGTAATTTTTCATAATTTTTTGTGATGGAGAAGTATCTGAACACTTCCCTCTACGCGGATTGCTCTTCGCACGTCTACGACTATGGCCGGCGGCCTCCGGGGGCTAGCATACCGTCAAATCTTGCGTAGGCGGCCTCTCACAAATCTGGAAGTGTTGAGGCGGTTGCAAACGCCCAGCACGCGTCTCCGGGGTGTGCCCCCCCCTCACGGACGCCGCCGCCGCCGGCACCTGGAGGGGGGAAACGGACGCGTCGGGTCTACACGGAGTGGATGTAGCTGTGGGTTTGGCCCGGATGTTGCTCCAAAGTGTTCCTCTGGGCCGACCTAACACAATCGGGTGGAGAGGTCCACTGG
>NW_025277140.1:0-1273 GCF_018294505.1 Triticum aestivum
GCAACACAACATACCACCATGATGAACAACGATGGACGATGCAGATGCATAGGAAGATAACATCAACTCAGATTTCACCCTAGCGAGGCCACGGAGACAAAATCTGGACGATCGACCGAGAGACATTTAGCACTCCGCTCCTAATGTTCTCCTTGATGTGCTAGCGTATCCCATTCATTGAAATGGTTTGGTAACTAGACATCAAGTAAAAGGTCGTACTTCGGGAACACAAAAATCCATAAGGAACAGCTAGGGAGTAAATCCTACGAAGTCCTTATGGGGAGGTGGCCAACTTTCTCAATCAAGATACTACAGTAATAGGTCTTCCGGCTGGGTGTGTTGGCCATGACATCCACTTTACAGGTTACAGAGAGACCATTATTATAGTTCTTGGGAAATGTTCCAACCATCATATCTGCCTGAGATTCAGATCTGGTTGGTGTCAGAATAATCCAGACTCATCGAGCCTGGAAAGAAAAATGAAAGTTTGCAACACCAATCGACGAGATGACGTTGCGAGATTCTCGGGAAATGAACTACATAGCAAGCTCCAAAACATGAGCTGGTTCTGCTACACACGTGTGAACACGCTGTCCCAGACAAGCATGGCCACATGGTAGTCTTACAATAAAACACTACCGAGTTCCGGTGGGAAACCATCATTGAGGATATAGGAATCTTGTGCACGAACTAGTATTTGCACAGCAACTCCTTTTCCTTGAACAAATCAATCAGTGGCTTGGTGTGCTAGGGATACATATAGGATGAAGGTTGCAAATCTCCAAACCACAGAATACTTCGCACATGTGTATGACTGACTTGGGATGATTCCAGAGGAAGCAAAACTAACTTTCTCAAATTCACGGCGGCAACTTTCACCAAATGCACGTGAATCAAAGGAAGTCACTTCTTTCATCCAAACATATGCTTCATGAACTAGCATGAAGAAATGCTTTCAAAAGTTTCCAACACTAGCTTAATGTTCAACAAAATCATGGAGGAGATAAGGATGTTGTCAATGGGCTCAACAACAATTCATCGAAATTTCCATATCACTGGACTTCCACCACCATGTGAACACGGTGACAGTATTGGTCATACCAAAGGATGTAATGGTATATGCTCGAGGGATCAACCACGAGTAAGACAACATTACGAACATCGTTGGTACTGATTTGATTTGACGATAGCCCACACTCAAATCAAGGATTGATAAGACAATAGTTCCAGCAACTGATCACAGGGACCAATCGATGAAGATATCATCTTTCTT
>NW_025277141.1:0-1273 GCF_018294505.1 Triticum aestivum
TCGGTGCCCCACGCCAGGATCATCCAGGACTGGTTCGCCCCCTCGAGCCACTCCCACAGCACGATGGGGGTGCCGTCCTGGAGTTCCGTCACGCCATCCAACGCGTCGAAGTTGAGGTGGATGTTGTTGATCATGCGGATGCAGCGGAAGCCGTCGCCCACATCGTCGCTCTCCGTCCACAGCACCGATTCGTCCACCGCCTCTGGGTCGTACTTGTACGGCACCAGAGTTACCTGCACGTGGATGTGAGATGTATGTGAGCAATGATGGACACAAAGATCCAAGAAATTACAGGTCACTCAAGCGTGGTGGTGCTGGTGGAACTCACGGGCTCAGACTGCCCAGACGAGTGCGAACGCCGGGAACCCGTCCTCGTCCTCCGTAGAGCTGAACCTCGTGTCCTTGTACCAGTGCTGCACCCGCCCACATCATGCATTCATAGAGCAGCGTCAGACCCGTGAAACACTAGAAATGTCTTGATGGAGCTCTACAATCTAATGAAAGGACACTGATTAACGAGAAGTGGTTACCTTACCTGCTGCTGGTCGCGGGGGTTTGTTGGCGCCATGACGACCGCGATGCCCCCGTCGTCATCCCAGCGGACGGTGATGCAGTAGTCCTCATTGGTGCGGCACAGGATCTTGAACGTTTTTTGCCCTTGACTGGACATGGTTCTCGACCCTAGGTATAGCTAGGCCTTCCTGATGCCCAAGGAGCAATGTGGGACTACTTAAATATTTTGCCTTATTTCCCAAGTAGATGGGCCGGCTAAGTTGTGTGGCATGTGAAATGCCCAGGCTTGACCACGATAGAAACCGAAACGAACTTTATTTGTAAGGGGCGGGTAAAAATCCAAAATAAAAAAGAAACGTCTTGAATGATCGAAATCACGCGCTCAAAGACACGGCCACATGCTGGCTAACCAATGGCCAGTGACAATATTTAAGAACATGTTGCAGTATCACATTCAAAACATGAACAATATTTGAAATCCTGAACAGTTTCCAAAAAGGAGAACCATATTTTAGAAATTTCCATTCATTTCTGGAGAAAATAATAAATTTAAAATAGGAACATTTTTAAATTGACGAACAGTTTTTGAAATCATTTTCGAAACTTGTTAACAATTTTTGAAAATAGGAACATGTTTTGAACATTCACAACAAATTTTGAAAAAAAAATTAAGCGTGAATATTATTTTACATTCATCAAAATTTCACAAAAACAAGAGTATTATTCAAATTTTGAAAAATATAACTAAAATGCATTTTTT
>NW_025277142.1:0-1273 GCF_018294505.1 Triticum aestivum
GGCCACCCCTCGCTCCCCCGACTAGCTCAGAAGCTCCGCCACGACCCCCTCTTCCTCCCCACCGCTCCACAGCTCCCCGGAAGCCCTGCATCGCCGCCACGTCGCCGTTCCCCTCTTCGGGCTCCGACCATCGTCGCCGTCGAATTCGTCGTCTTCAGCGCGTCCCCGAGCCCGCTTCGACGCCCACTGCAACCGCGGTGAGCTACGCCACCGTTTCCCCCTCTCCTCCCCCTCGTTCCCCCACCGTAGCCTCCTCCCCACCACGGCCGAACCTCCGCCGTCGCCGAGCTCGCCGTCGACGCACTCCGGTGACCATTTGGTCACCCCGGCGAGTCCAACGAGTTCGCAAGACCCCGTAGAGCATCCCTAGCGCCTCGCTTCGCTCGACTTCGAGCTCCAACCCCGTTCCCGTGCACGACCGAACCCCGGCGGCCGCAGCCGAGCTCGCCGCCGTCGACTCCGGCCACCCCGACCCCAACGGACTCCGCCAAGAGCTGCGGTTTGTCCTCAGCTCCACTCCGGTGGTCTCCGCGGCCCCTTTGGTGGCCGAAATGGCCAAAACCACTTCCGCCGCCGTGTCGGGCTCGCCGGCGGCTAAACGCCGGCAGCCGACTTTGACTTTGACCACGGGTGGGCCCTGGTTGACTCCCCTGAGTCAATGACAGGTGGGGCCCAGCCCTGCTAATTATACAGGATTAGTTTTAATTAAATTTCAATTAAAATAATCACCCTGACATGCGGGACCCACTGTCAGGTTTGACCCAGACCTGTTCCGTTGACCTGCTGACGTCAGGCTGACGCAGTAATTGATTTTCTGGATTTAAATTTAATCAGGAAATTCCAGAATATTATTTAAACTTCAAAAATTCATAACTTTTATTCTGTAACTCCAAATTGGACAAATTATATATGAAAAATGATCAGAAAAATCCAATCTATCCATCTGTACTATTTTCATGCATGATCAAACAAGTTAAATTGATGTTTTAAGCAGAACAAGGAAAAGCACTTTTAAAAGGCCATGTTTGAGTTTGAAATTTGAATCTTTGATTCAAATTTGTTCAAACCCTTCTGGTTTTAGTTGCATTAGCCCAACACACTCATATTGCCATGTTTCATGCATGCATCATATTGTTGCACATTGTTTGGTGATGGTTGTGTATCGTTGTCCTTTACGACAGGTTCTGCCTCCGAGGAGTACCGTGATTACCCTAACGAAGAACCGTATCCGTGCATCGAACCATCAGGCAAGCAACCAACCATTTGATCATAT
>NW_025277143.1:0-1273 GCF_018294505.1 Triticum aestivum
AAGAAGGGGAGGGATAGCATATTTGTTGTCGTGGATAGATTCTCGAAAATGGCACACTTTATACCATGTCATAAAAGCGATGATGCTGTTAATGTTGCTGATTTGTTCTTTCGTGAAATTATTCGCTTGCATGGTGTGCCAAATACTATTGTTTCAGATCGTGATACTAAATTTCTTAGCCACTTTTGGAGATGTTTATGGGCTAAGTTGGGGACGAAACTGCTTTTTAGTACTACTTGTCACCCCCAAACTGATGGACAAACTGAAGTAGTCAATAGAACGTTGTCTACTATGCTTAGGGCTGTTTTGAAGAATAATAAGAAAATGTGGGAGGAATGCTTGCCTCATATTGAATTTGCTTATAATCGTTCATTGCATTCTACTACTAAGATGTGCCCTTTTGAAGTTGTGTATGGTTTCCTACCTCATGCACCTATTGATTTGTTGCCTCTTCCATCTTCGGAGAAGGTTAATGTTGATGCTAAACAACGTGCTGAATTGATTTTAAAAATGCATGAGTTAACTAAGGAAAACATTGAGCGCATGAATGCTAAATATAAACTTGCTGGAGATAAGGGTAGAAAACATGTTGTGTTTGCACCTGGAGATCTTGTTTGGTTACATTTGCGTAAGGATAGATTTCCTGATTTGCGCAAATCAAAGTTAATGCCACGTGCTGATGGTCCCTTTAAGGTGTTAGAGAAAATAAATGATAATGCATATAAACTTGAGCTGCCTGCAGATTTTGGGGTTAGTCCCACTTTTAACATTGCAGATTTGAAGCCTTATTTGGGTGAGGAAGATGAACTTCCGTCGAGGACGACTTCATTTCAAGAAGGGGAGGATGATGAGGACATCAATACAATTGTTACACCCACAGCCCCTGCTGTTATACATACTGGACCAATTACTAGAGCTCGTGCATGCCAACTAAATTACCAGGTACTTTCGTTTCTTGGTAATGATTCTAATGTTCATGAGAATATGATGCTGCCTAAATTGGATACATTTGTTTTGCTTACAAATGAAGGGCCTAGCTTGGAGAAGGATGAACATTGGAGCAAGAACAAGAACGGAGTTACAAGTGATGATTTCAGGACTTTGAAGCCACCATAATGGGTGCATGAAGCCTTGGACGAAATATACAAGATGCCACTTCATAAATTTCGTCCCGAGGCTATTTTAGGTGCTGCGTCACCTTATTATTGGGCCAGGCCCATGTAATTTCGAAATACATAAGTATAGGCTATTTTTAGAGTCCGTATGTGTGGGG
>NW_025277144.1:0-1273 GCF_018294505.1 Triticum aestivum
GAGTGAATTCACTGTTGGAGTGGTTATAGCATAACCGAAGAATCTGGGGCAATCCCAGCTAGTGCCGATGATAAGACGTAGCGCTTGTGCGTGCTCTCAAGAACTTAAGCATTTCCACATTCATCAAGGTTTTACCAACATCCGTGTCAAGGGTCCGGTAGCACAACTTACTACCATGATGAATGGTGATGGAGGATGCAGATGCAAAGGAAGATAACACTTTCTCAGTTTTCACCTTAGCGAGGCCAAGGAAACAAAATCTGGATGATCGACCGAGAGACATTTAGCACTCCGCTTCTAATGTTCTCCTTGACGTGCTAGTGTATCCCATTCATAGATATGGTTTGATAACTAGAACATCAAGTAAAAGGTCGGACATCGGGAACACAATAATCATAAGGCACAACTAGGAAGTAAATCCTACGAAGTCCTTATGGGAAGGTGGCCAACTGCTTCAATCAAGATACCACAATAATAGGTCCTTCGGCTGGGTGGTGCTGGCCGCGACATCCACTTTACTGGTTATCGAGGGACCAATATTATAGTTCTTGGGAAATGTTCCAAACCATCATATCTGCCTGAGATTCAGATCTGGTTGGTGTCAGGATATTCCAGACTCATCGAGTCTAGGAAGAAAATGAAAGTTTGCAACACAAATCGACGAGATGACGTTGCGGGATTCTCGGGAGATGAACTACGATAGCAAGCTCCAAAACATGAGCTGGTTCTGCTACAAACATGTGAACACGTTGTCCCAGACAAGCATGACCATGAAGTAGTCTTATAATAAAGCACTACCGAGTTCAGGAGGGGGAACCATCATTAATGACATCGAAGTCTCCACGCGTGGAGGTCCAAAGAGTTCACCTTGGACAGACTCCTTTATCTTTGAACAACTCAATCAGTGGCTTGGTGTGCTAGGATATACATATAGAATGGAGGTTGCAAATCTCCAGACCACAGAATACTTCGCACGTATGCATGACTGATTTGGAATGATTCCAAGAAAACAACATTGACTTTCTCGAATCCACGGCGGCAACTTGCATCAGATGCACATGAATTAAAGGAAGTCACTACTTTCATTCAAACATAAGCTTCATGAACGAAACACGAAGAAATGCTTACACAAGTTTCCAACACTAGGTTGATGTTCAACATGATTCATGGGGGGAGACAAAATGCTACTGATGGGCTCCACAGCAACTCATCGGAATTTCCATATCACTGGACTTCCACCATCATGTGAACACGGTGATAGTATTGGTCAGAC
>NW_025277145.1:0-1273 GCF_018294505.1 Triticum aestivum
ACATTGTAGATTATATCCTATTCCAACTACTTGGGCTGCTTTGAAAACTGCTATGCGTACGCGTTGGGTTCCACCATATTATCAACGTGAATTGCTTCAAAAATTGCAGCGTTTAAGACAAGGAAAAAATTCTGTAGAAGAATATTATCAAGAATTACAAACTGGCATGATTAGATGTGGTATTGTTGAGGAGAATGAAGCTATGCTTGCACGTTTTCTGGGTGGATTAAATAGAGAGATTCAGACCATTCTAGACTATAAGGAGTATACTAATATCACTCGTTTATTCCATCTTGCTTGTAAAGCTGAACGTGAAGTGCAGGATCGACAAGCATTGGGGCGAACTAACTTTTCTGCAGGCCGACCTTCATCATGGACACCACGTGCATCTTCTAATTCAACTGCACCAGCACCTCCATCAGGTGCCACCTCCAGCCGTGATACAAGAAAACAGGCACAACCACCATTATCTGCCAAGAGCGCACCTGCGGGGCCTACACAGCGTTCTTCTTCTTCCATAGCATCAACAGGGCACACAAGTGATATTATTTGTCGTCGTTGTAAGGGAGGAGGTCATTATGCGAGAGAATGCAAATCTCCGCGTGTGATGATTGCTACCGCGGATGGTGGATATGAGTCCGCTAGTGACTATGATGAGGAGACATTAGCTCTTATTACACGTGAAGAACATGGTGGAGATGATTCTGATCATGAGACGCAATACATGGCTCCTGAAGACGCTGACAGGTATGAATGTTTAGTTGCTCAACGTGTTTTGAGTGTGCAGGTCACGCAAGCTGAGCAAAATCAGAGGCACAATTTGTTCCATACCAAGGGAGTTGTGAAGGAACGTTCTGTGCGCGTCATAATAGACGGAGGGAGCTGCAACAACTTGGCTAGCATGGAGATGGTGGAGAAGCTTTCTCTCACCACAAGACCACATCCACATCCTTACTACATCCAATGGTTCAACAACAGCGGCAAGGTTAAGGTAACACGTACTGTTCGTGTGCATTTTAGTATCTCTACATATGCTGATTATGTTGATTGTGATGTGGTACCTATGCAAGCATGTTCCTTATTACTTGGTAGACCATGGCAATTTGATAAAAATTCTGTACACCATGGTAGAAACAATCACTATACTCTTGTTCATAAGGATAAAAATATTACTTTGCTTCCTATGACTCCTGATTCCATTTTGAAAGATGATATTAATAGAGCTAATAAAGCACAACAGGAGAAGAATAAGAGTGAAAATCAGATTGTGGCA
>NW_025277146.1:0-1273 GCF_018294505.1 Triticum aestivum
GGTCTACACACTTAAGGTTCAGTTACGCTAGGGTTATAGGGATATGTATATGCAGTAACCCGAATGTTGTTCGGAGTCCCGGATGAGATCCCGGACGTCACGAGGAGTTCCGGAATGGTCCGGAGGTAAAGATTTATATATGGGAAGTCCTGTTTCGGGCATCGGGACAAGTTTCGGGGTTATCGGTATTGTACCGGGACCACCGGAAGGGTCCCGGGGGTCCACCGGGTGGGTCCACCTGTCCCGGGGGGCCACATGGGCTGTGTGGGGTGCGCCTTGGCCTAATGGGCCAAGGGCACCAGCCCCACATAGGCCCATGCGCCTAGGGTTCAAGGGGGGCAAGAGTCCTAGGAGGTTAAGGCACCTCCTAGGTGCCTTGGGGGGAGGGAAAACCCCCCTTGGCCGCCGCACCCCCTAGGAGATTGGATCTCCTAGGGCCGGCCACCCCCCTTGGCACCCCTATATATAGTGGGGGAGAGGAGGGACTTCATACCTGAACGCCCTGGCCTTTGGTTGCCTCCTTCTCCCTCCCCAACACCTCCTCCACCTCCATAGTGCTTAGCGAAGCTCTGCCGGAGTACTGCAGCTCCACCAACACCACGCCGTCGTGCTGCTACTGGTGCCATCCCCCTCAACCTCTCCTCCCTTCCTTGCTGGATCAAGAAGGAGGAGACGTGGCTGTTCCGTACGTGTGTTGAACGCGGAGGTGTCGTCCGTTCGGCGCAGGTCATCGGTGATTTGGATCACGTCGAGTACGACTACATCATCACCTTTTAAGCTTCCGCACGCGATCTACAAGTGGTATGTAGATGCAAACTCTCTCCCTAGACTCGTTGCTTAGATGAACTCATAGATGGATCTTGGTGAAACCGTAGGAAAAATTTTAATTTTCTGCAACGTTCCCCAACAGTGGCATCATGAGCTAGGTCTATGCGTAGTTCTCTTTGCACGAGTAGAACACAACTTTGTTGTGGGCGTGGATTTTGTCATCTTACTTGCCTCTACTAGTCTTTTCTTGCTCAACGGTATTGTGGGATGAAGCGGCCCGGACCAACCTTACACGTACGCTTACGTGAGACCGGTTCCACCGATTGACATGCACTAGTTGCATAAGGTGGCTGGCGGGTGTCTGTCTCTCCCACCTTAGTTGGAGCGGAATCGATGAACAGGGCCCTTATGAAGGGTAAATAGAAGTTGACAAAATCACGTTGTGGTGATTCGTAGGTAAGAAAACGTTCTTGCTAGAACCCAATTGCAGCCACGTAAAAGATGC
>NW_025277147.1:0-1273 GCF_018294505.1 Triticum aestivum
CCGCCGTTCGCCATAGCCACCGTCTCCGACCACCCCTCGCTCCCCCGACTAGCTCAGAAGCTCCGCCACAACTCCCTCTTCCTCCCCACCGCTCCACAGCTCCCCGGAAGCCCTGCATCGCCGCCACATCGCCGTTCCCCTCTTCGGGCTCCGACCACCGCCGCCGTCGAATTCGCCGTCTCCAGCGCGTCCCCGAGCCCGCTTCGACGCCCACTGCAACCGCGGTGAGCTACGCCACCGTTTCCCCCTCTCCTTCCCCTCGTTCCCTCACCGTAGCTTCCTCCCCACCACGGCCGAACCTCCGCCGTCGCCGAGCTCGCCGTCGACGCAGCTCCGGTGACCATTTGGTCACCCCTGCGAGTCCAACAAGTTCGCAAGATCCCGTAGAGCATCTCTAGCACCTCGTTTTGCTCGATTTCGAGCTCCAGCACCGTTCCCGTGCACGACCGAACCCCGGCGGCCGCAGCCGAGCTCGCCGCCGTCGACTCCGGCCACCCCGACCCCAACGGGCTCCGCCAAGAGCTGCGGGTTGTCCTCAGCTCCACTCCGGTGGTCTCCGCGATCCATTTGGTGGCCGAAACGACCAAAATCACTTCCGCCGCCGCGTCGGGCTCGCCGGCGACTAAACGCCGGCAGCCGACACTGACTTTGACCACGGGTGGGCCCTGGTTGACTCCCCTGAGTCAATGACAGGTGGGGCCCAGCCCTGTTAATTAAACAGGATTAGTTTTAATTAAGTTTTAATTAAAATAATCACCCTGACATGCGGGACCCACTGTCAGGTTTGACCTGGACCAGTTCCGTTGACCTGCTGACGTCACACTAACGTCAGGCTGACGCAGTAATTGAATTTCTGGATTTAAATTAAATCAGGAAATTCCAGAATATTATTTAAACTTCAAAAATTCATAACTTTTATTCTGTAACTCCAAATTGGACAAATTATATATGAAAAATGATCAGAAAAATCCAATCTATCCATCTGTACCATTTTCATGCATGATCAAACAAGTTAAGTTGATGTTTTAATCAGAACAAGAAAAGGCACTTTAAAAGGCCATATTTGAATTTGAAATCTGAATCTTTGATTCAAATTTGTTCAAACCCTTCTGGTTTTAGTTGCATTAGCCCAACACACTCATATTGCCATGTTTCATGCATGCATCATATTGTTGCATATTGTTTGGTGATGTTTGTGTATCGATGTCCTTTGCGACAGGATCTGTCCCCGAGGAGTACCGTGATTACCCTAACGAAGAACCGTATCCGTGCA
>NW_025277148.1:0-1273 GCF_018294505.1 Triticum aestivum
GGCTAGCAGGACTCCGGTGAACCGGGCTGTAGCGGGCTAACAGGACTCCGGTATTCATCGCGTGACATTTCCCCGTAGGGACAGACACAGGAACGAAGAAGGACACATGCCGGCCAGCCTAAGTGTTCCGGAGCAGTAGCAAGCTACCATGGCTCGGTGGAAACACTAGGAGACATTTCCCGGTAAGAGAGGCTACTAAAGATAAACAACTAGATGGTCAGATCCCACACATACCAAGCATTTCAATAGCATACACACAATATGCTCGATATGCGCAAATACAACATGGCATCACAACATGACTCTACGACTCAAATAATTTATTCAATAGGCTCCGAGGAGCGAGATATTACAAACATGGGTCTCATGACCCAACAATCAGAGCATACAAGTCAAAACACAAGCGGAAGCTATCATGTCTGAGTACAGACATCTATAAATGAAAAAGGCTGAGAAGCCTGACTATATATCAGATCCTGCCGAGGGCACAAGATCGTAGCTGAGGTAACAAGCTAAACGTCGAAGTCCATGCGAAACTACTAGTGAGACCGAAGTCTCTCTGCAAAACATAAAATAGGCAAACGTAAGTACAAATGTACCCAGCAAGACTTACATCAGATCTATCTACATATGCATCATTATCAACAAGGGGGTGGAGGGGTTTGACTGCAGCAAGCCAGCTTTGACTCGGTGGCTATCCTGAACTACGACTGCGAGTAACTCTTTTGAGGTGGCGCACACGAGTCCATATATTCACCATATCAATACACCACTATGGATCCGCTCCCGTCTCCCTACGAGAACGCCATCCATAGCACTCACGCTTATCTTGCGTATTTTAGAGTATCCACTTTCACTTGTCTATGAACTGATATAAGCAACCCAGAGGTCCTTTTCCGTGGACACGGCTATTCGAATAGATTAGGTTAACCCTGCAGGGGTGTACTTCTTCACACACGCTCTCACCACTTACCGCCGTTTACACGACATGTACTCGGCAACCTTCAAGCGGAAGCCCAACGTGGGTGTCGGCCACGGCCTGCCTAAACACTCAAGTCTCTAGTCCAGGTTTATCGCCTATTCGGGTTCCATCCATGAGGAGATCCGGCCGGAGTTTCGCTCACAGCCCCAAACGATGTGAACAGGGTTCCGTGACACCAAACGGGCGCCCGGTTTACCCGGCCACGTGCCTACCGCATCACAGCCCACCCCTACGGTCAGCGCTGTCCACGGCCTCCAGCATACTACAAACACCAGAAACTACTTGCAACTC
>NW_025277149.1:0-1273 GCF_018294505.1 Triticum aestivum
ATTTGGTGCTCGATTGGTTGGAACGCGAAGAAGTTCGACTACATCAACCGCGTTGTAAAACTCTTCCACCTACGATCTACGAGGGTACGTAGACACACTCTCCGCCCTCGTTGCTATGCATCTCCATGGATAGATCTTGCGTGTGCGTAGATTTTTTTTGTTTTCCATGCAATGTTTCCCAACATCGTCCCCCGCGTCGCTCTCCCTGTCGACACGGGGGAAACCCTAGATCGGCGCCGCCACCCTCCCCTTGGCTCGTCGCCGCCGGAGAAGCTGCCAGTAAAGCCCGCGCCGGCTCCGGTGAAGGTGGCGGTGGGGCCCTTTCTTATATCTTGTCTGCAAGCTTGGCAAAGCGGCTGCCAAGGATGGCACGGGGCGGGGCCATGGCGGCACGTGGGCTTGTGTGCGCGATGTGGTGGTCCAGGGCGGCGCGTGGCGGGAAGCTTGCTGCAGCGGCGGCTCGCGGCGTGTAGCTGGTGGCTGGCCGGCGCGGCAGTTGGGCGCGATGACGTGCGCGCGCCTCGGGCGCGAGATGGGCGCCGGATCCGTGAGGTGTTGGCGTCGTTGCTGACGCGCCAGATCTGGGGCGGTGCGGCCTATCCGCGCGACTGGAACTAGGCGCTATGCGAGGACGCAGCCGGTCCGTGCGGCAGGGCGAGGGAGCAGTGCGTGGGCACATCGAAGCGTGGCTGCAGTCAGATCCAGGGCGGCGCGTGCATGTGTTGCTCAGGCGCCCTTCCCTGCGCAGATCTGATGTGTGTTGGACGCGAGCGTCTGCATTGCTGCCGGCCGTAGCAGAAGCTGTGGGAGAGGAATGACACCCTCGCTCGGTGTTGCATCCTCCTGACGGTGGTTCGGAAAGCTTGATGCTACTGTAGGTGGGAGGATGAGATGGTGGTGGCTGGAGGGAGATGAATGGCGTTGCTATGGTTGTTGCATCCTTCGTCGGGAGATGAATGGCCCGCAGGCGTTGCATCCTCGAGGAGATGAATGGCGTCGTGCTTGGTTGCATCCTTCCGATGAGAGAAGAATAGCGCCGCTGCAGGTTGCATCCTCCCCCCAGTGGGGGAGCGGATGCAAGGTTGGAAGCATGTCGAGCTTGCCGGGGATGTGCAGATTACCGTGGAGGCAGGGGTAGTGGCTTGTTGTGTAAGCTGATCGGATCTAGGGCTTGAACTGTGTAGGTGAGCCGGCCGACGAAAGTCATACTCCGGTTGTGGTCGGAGTCGTCGATGGCGGTGCCTTCTGGCGTCGCTCCCTCGCTGGAGGCATC
>NW_025277151.1:0-1273 GCF_018294505.1 Triticum aestivum
TTCCACTCTTGCACTCGACCAGGGATCGTGTTCAAGCGGGCCATCAGCGACTCAAGGTCATTCTGAAGTGTCTCCTCAGGCCAGAGCGTCGAGTCGATGCGAGATGTGGCGGCCTTCAGCCTTGCGAGATAGTCCACGACAGCTGCAACACGAGACTCCAGTCGGAAGACATCCATGGCAACTTCGTCGTTCACCGGAGAATTGACGGGGTCAAGGTTTGGCTCCAGTCGGCTGGTTTCTTCTTCAAAGTTTTGACAAAATTCTGCAAGGATGATCATTAAGTCAAGGAGATAGTCGAATGGAAAAGGCCACAATTAGAAATATTTGCCAAACATGAAGATTTACCTTCAAGCATAAGAAACAGCTTCTTGGCAAGGCCACTCAGGAAGGTTTCCAGTTCAGTTTTCTTCTCAGTCAATTTGCTGACTTGGTCGGTCAGGGCAGCTTTGTCAGTTCTCAGTCGACTGACCTCCTTGTTGGCAATCCCAAGAGCAGTTTTCAGATTGGTATTGTCTTGTTCGAGCTTGGTGACTGAAGCCAACTTCTCGTCAGCAAGCTTGATCTTCTCAGCTAGCTCAAGGTCTTTCTTCTGCTGGGCCTCTCTTACCTTACCTGCAAGTTACAGCGAGATCAGATGCCGAAACTAGCAAGGGAAAAGGCAGCCGTCAGGGTCTCACCAAACATACCTTCGGTCTCCTCCTTTGCCTTTGCCAGCTTCTCCTGAACCAGCTTCAAGCTCAGCTCGACTTGAGTATGCTTCTGTTCCAGCTCTGAGTAGCGAGCCACAAGATCACAGGAGTTCTGCGAAGAACCAATCGACTAAACGTCAAACGTAACTCACTTCCGAGTGAAAAAGGGAAAAACACACGTTTCTAAGACTACAGCCGAATACAAGCATTCGACCGTAGTCTCGGGGACTACACCCAGTGGGTGCACTCAGCGTGCCCCCACTAATCCTGTTGAAGACAAAGTCGACCAGTCGACCTCAAAAAAAAAAAACAGTGTGCGAGACGCATTCTCTAAGACTGTGATCAACTGCAAGCAGTCGACCACAGTCTCGGGGACTACACCCAGTGGGTGCACTCAGCGTGCCCCCACCGGTTTGCGAAATCCAGTCGACCAGTCGACTGACAGAAAGATTGACATCATAAAGCCTAAGGCCGACTGCCAGCAGTCGACCTTAGCCTTGGGGACTACACCCAGCGGGTGCACTCAGCGTGCCCCCGCTAACACGGAGTTTATTCGACACACCCAGTGGGTGACTAATATAAAT
>NW_025277152.1:0-1273 GCF_018294505.1 Triticum aestivum
GTCGTCTGAAAAGTCTGCAACATGAAAGTTGCAGCCCGAAAACGGGTCAGCACATGGAATATGCTGGCAATGTAACACATAGAGAGTAATGAAACAATAAGCCTATACTACATGCATATTTGGCTGGTGGTAAGGCTCTATGGTTACAGTTTTGCGAAAAGCCAGTTTTTCCCTACATCAAAGGAATAATTTTGTTTAACTATCATGGTGGTTGTTAAACATTGAGAATGGTTGACAGCATCCTCAATCCCAATTAAAAGTACTCATTAAAAACCCAATAGCTTTTATTAGAGGTAACATGTTGAGATTCACATGATATTCAATTACCAGATACTCAAAAACGTCCATAACCGGGGACACGGCTAATCATGATTAGTTTATACACTCTGCAGAGGTTTGCGCACTTTTCCCCACAAGACTCGATCGCCTCCGCTTGATTCTCGCACTACATGGTGTTTGAGAAACGGATGACCGAGACATAGTCTTTCAGAAGCGCTAGCACCTTACATGTGGGTAGACCGTACCAACCTACATCCCCTACATCAGCTAGCCTACCCGTAAGAGTTCGCACAACTTAATCAACTACGCCAGAGCCCATAATTGGCTTGTGGCTGCACACGGAAGTTTCCAGTTTGAAATATCTTATGATCCCTTAGAGCCTGGGTGGCGGTCCGAAGAAATACAGGCAAGTCCCGATGGAAACCAGGTGCCTCAATCCACCCAGATGTGTGTTTAGGTTGCCACCTTAGATAAACCATTAATTAACAATCTCACATCTGTCATGGATATTCACTCACCCAATCCACGTCTACTAGCATAGCATAGCATAGCATAATAAGCAAACGTAGAAGTAACTCCCAAGGTTTCATAAGTAACAGGTAATAGGTACTACCTCAATTCTACTTCCCAATCCCACAATTTAATTTAGATCCTAAACAATGCAAGTGTTTGAGGGTTTGATCTAATGCAATAAAACTGGGTAGTAGGAAAGATATGATCAAGTGTTACTTGCCTTGCTGATGATCCGCGTGACCTAGAGATTCGAAGTAACAAGCGGCGCACTCCGGGTGATCTAACGCAGACAAACAACAAGCATACAATAAGTACTCATCTAATGCACAGGGAAATCTCGAATAAAAGATCTAACCAGAGAGTTCAACTTAAGAACCCTGGTTGCAAAAAAAAATCGAATCAAATAAGGCATCGAAAGTCGGAACTCGAGAGAGAACGACTCGGTTTAGAAATCTGAAATTAGGTCAAAATTTCACAGTAG
>NW_025277153.1:0-1273 GCF_018294505.1 Triticum aestivum
GAAATTAGAAAACAGAAAATAATTAACAGGAGAAGCTTACCTGGGCTCCTCCACTGTGCGGCCCAGCCAGCTGGCTGGCCCAGCCAGCAGCCGGCCCAGCCCACCTCCCTCCTCTGTCGTCTTCGTCCCGACAGAGGGAGGGGAGTGTGGCCGGCGCGCGCGCGCGCCACCGCGCCACGCCACCTCTCTCCCTGCCTGCCTGCCCTCCCCTCCTCGCCTCGATGCCCTGGACGACGCCACGCCTCCCCCTGCTCTCTCTCACTCTCCCCCGGCTCTTCCCTCCTCTCCCTCGCTCTCTCTCTCACACGGCCGAACACCACTGTCGCCGCCGTTCGCCATAGCAGCCATCTCCGGCCACCCCTCGCTCCCCCGACTAGCTCAGAAGCTCCGCCACGACCCCCTCTTCCTCCCCACCGCTCCACAGCTCCCCGGAAGCCCTGCATCGCCGCCACGTCGCCGTTCCCCTCTTCGGGCTCCGACCATCGTCGCCGTCGAATTCGTCGTCTCCAGCGCGTCCCCGAGCCCGCTAACCATCCCTGCAGCTCCGCGGTGAGCCCCCGGATCGTTTCCCCCTTCTCCCCTGGTCTCTCCCGACCTCTAGGCCCTAGCCCCACCTTGGCCGAGAGCTCCACGCCGCCGGCGATGTCGCCGTCGTGGCCACGGTCACCGTAGCACCCAACCGAGCACACCATCGTGCTCCACACCTCACTAGGATCACGCAGCACACACTAACGCCTCCCCAAACCCTCTGCAACATCGATCCCGACCGCACCCGAACTCCGGCGACCGCAGCCGAGCTCGCCGCCGTCGACTCCGGCCACCCCAGGCCCAGCCACGGCCACCGTTTGACGCGCGGGAGCAAGAGCTTTCTAATGAGCCCAAGCACGGCCTCGCCCGTGCCCTGTAGCGCGATCCCGCGTCGCGCCGCCGTCTCGGGCCTCGCCGGCGTCACGTCGCCGGTGGGTTTGACCCACTTTGACCACGGCAGGACACCCCCTGAGTCCCTGACAGGTGGGCCCAGCCCTGTAGCTAATTAGGATTAGTGCTAACCACTGTTAGTTAACCCCTGACACTGACCAGTGGGCCCCAGTGCCACTAATCCCTAATTAGGATTAATTTAAACCTGTTAAACCCCCCTGTCACTGACGTGTGGCCCCCACACGTCAGGTTTGACTCCAGACTGCCGCAGTTGACCACTGACGTCATGCTGACGTCATGCTGGCGCAATAATTATAATTTCTGGATTTAATTTAAATCAGGAAATTCCAGAATA
>NW_025277154.1:0-1273 GCF_018294505.1 Triticum aestivum
GCATTATGATTGTGTTTTCAGATGGCCACTCGCGACCTCAATCAAGTGGTTCGCCTGACTCGATGCCTAGATGTACCCGGTCATACCGCCATGTTGGTCAGGGTAATGACTGAGGCTGGATACCGTTGGTATCCTGAGTACACGGTCGAAGAGCAATTCCGAGACTTTAATCAAAGCCAGTATCTCTGCACTGTCAGGATATTTCCATCTTATCCTGGGTCCACCGAGCCCCTTCACTGCTCCTATGGACTCGGGGTTACTATTGAGATGGCTGTGCAGGACGCCGCCTACTCTATGATGACCATCATGCGAGTCAGGTCTGGCCTATTTCGGGACTCTGACTTCCGGTATATGCCAGGATCACTTCCGGGAGCACAAGGGTATCTCCAGGCTATCTATGCTGACCCCACTCAGGAGGATTCACGGACCCGCACTACTGCTGAGATGCTCGAGGATAAGGATCGTGAAAATCGGGCCTTGAGGCTAGAGCTTTTTAATACCCGTGCTGACCATTGGGCCACGTTGACTCGGTTTGCACCGGCGGTGCAAGCTGGATATTCGGATATGCGCGATCTCTATCCTGTGAGATCTGCTCTGCCAGACGTGATGGGTTGGCATGATGTAGGAGGCATCACCCCACCTCGCGGTCCCCGCAGGCCACCGTCTGTTGGTCCAAGACCTCATCCTAGTCCCTATGGTCCACAAGCTCCGCGAGATCGTCTGTTTCTGGATGATCATGTTGAGCTTCCAGGCTATGGAGGTAATTTCTACGAGGACTACTACGGATCGGTCTGAGTTAGTGGTAGTATCACTAGTTTGTACTAGCTGTGTCGTCTATCGTCCTGCGTGACTCGTGGGATATGACCTAGTTTGTACCGCTTCCGGAGGTGTAGAAAAATAATGTATAGGAGCTTGGGATGCCTCCGATGTGATGTAATCTTCCTTTCACCGTAACAGTACCTTGTTTGGTTTTGTACTAAACCTTGTATGGTGTGTATGACGATGGAATAAAGAAGCAGTTTCTGTATCTACCATGTCATACGGATGATCATCTTGCATTCCGAGTTATTCCTTACATTCTGTATCCTATGTCGGAATCTTATCATTCTGACTAAATCATTGTCTTGTTTACCTAGGATGGTCAACACGCGCACTAACCCTGCTCCTCAGGAGCAGGCCGAAGGCAGTGAAGTCAGGAATGCAAATCTGCCTCATCCTCCTTCCCTAGCCGAGGTTATGATGGAAGCTGAGAGAAATAAACGGGAGACCAACC
>NW_025277155.1:0-1273 GCF_018294505.1 Triticum aestivum
GGGGGTCCCAACTTAGCCCATAACAAGCTCTCACGGTCAACGAAGGAATAGACCTCCACCCAAGACACACCGATCAGACTCGGTATCTCGGTACAACAAGATGATTCGACAGGTTAAAACAAGTCCAGCAACACCGCCCGAATGTGCCGACAAATCCCGATAGGAGCTGCACATATCTCTTTCTCAGGGCACACTCAGATGAGCAATCCGTACAGCTAAAACCAAACCTTGAGTTTCCCCGAGGTGGCGCTGCACAGGGCTCTAGTTCGGACCAACACTCAGAGGAGCACTGGCCCGTGGGGGGCTAAAATAAGATGACCCTCGGGCTCCGGAAACCCAAGGGAAAAGGGGCTAGGTGGCAAATGGTAAAACCAATGTTGGGCATTGCTGGAAAAGCTTTAATCAAGGCGAACTATCAAGGGGTTCCCATTATAGCCCAACCACGTAAGGGACGCACAATCCGGGAACATAACACCGATATGACGGAAACTAGGGCGGCAAGAGTGGAACAAAACACTAGGCGAGAGGCCGAGCCTTCCACCCTTTGCCAAGTATATAGGTGCATTAAGATAACATAGCAATATAATGATATCCCAACAAGTAAATAAATGTTCCAACGAGGAACGGCTCCAATCTTCACCTGCAACTAACAACGCTATAAGAAGGGCTGAGCAAAGCGGTAACATAGCCAATCAACGGTTTGCTAGGACAATGGTGGGTTAGAGGTTCAACATGGCAGTTGGGAGGCTGACAAGCAAAAGGTAGGCATCGTAGCATTGGCAAAGCAAAAGAGCGAGCAAACTAGCATAGCAAAGATAGTAGTGATTTCGAGGGTATGATCATCTTGCCTGCACAGTTGTCAGAGCTGACTGGATCCTCACAAGCAAACTCAACGGGCTCCTCGGTAGCAAACTCGTCTCCCGGCTCTACCCAACAAGTCAAACAAGCAACAAGGATACAATCAACCACGGGCAAGAACAAGCAATACGATGAAATGACGATATGCTATGCGGGATGCGATGCGGGATGCAAAATGCAAGATATGACAGGAAATGCATGAACCTGGCATCAACTTGGAAAACCAAGTGTGCCACTGGATAGAGGGGATGAAATCGCTTGAAAACGATATAAAGATCATTGGAATCGGAGTTACGGTTTGGAAATGGCGAGCGTTTTAAGATATGACACCGGTCTGCGATTTACAGCAAGTAGGCGTCTAAATGCAACGAAAAGAACATGCTACAGCCACCAAACATGAAAACAAAATACATGG
>NW_025277156.1:0-1273 GCF_018294505.1 Triticum aestivum
GACAATAGCAGTCATCAAGGAAACATCAACAGCTTGTGCATAACTTGGCTGTTAGCCTTGGCACGAATAGATTAAAAGTGTGATTAGTAAGACAATTACATTATCAAAAACTCAAAGCTTTTACAAAATAATGGTAAAACTGCATACACAAAAGACAACTTACATAACCAAATATACTATCTAATTGACTCGATTTCCTTTGCTTCCACGTCGTGGAAGTAGGGACGGACTCGTACGCATCTAGCCTGTAATCTGCACTTTGCGCAACGCCATTGGCAGCCACACCGGAGCGAACCGCTGTGCGACTTCTCGTCGGCTCTCTTCTTCTATGTCCCAGCTCATGACGACTTGTAGAAGGAATGCTACATGTATTTTTCCACAACCTAGAATGGAAAATCTTGGTAGCAAAGGAAAATTTCGAGGAATGAGAAAGACCACATGTCTCTGTCTAAATAGCACAGTTAGTATTACAACAAATAAACCAGCACCAGCTGCCTTAGCTGGACCTTCAAATCAAGACCTAGTTTAATCTGATCGGGCCAAAATAATCAGTCAATTCATGGAACATATAGTCAATTTTCTACAAGGAAACATATAGTTAGATGGTCCACTCAAGGTTGAAGACTGCAGTTTGAAGGGACTGTCGAATCTACATAAATCATGACCACATTTTCTACATTTCCTAACTAAAACAACATTGTCTGACCATTGGCTTGGGCATACTGTAATACAAATTGCAAACTGCTGACAAGTGTTAACCTGTCGTTGGTTTTTGATGACCATATAAATCTACTTGTGTGAAAACAAATCCAGTCATAGTGATAGCTCCAGCCAACAACCAAAAAAGTAGTCTCATTGGTTATAAACATCAAGCAGTCCAAAAAGTTGCGGCTCCAAAGTAGTACTGAACATCATCATAATCAGATATATCCTGACAATACTGAAAATGTACAGCCAGCAACATGAACAAAGATAGCATGCCACACACTTAAATGATGGGGAAGAAACAGGATGTATTTCTTACAATGTAAAAAATAAGTTATCTCTTCACTGGTGCAAACACATTATTGGCACACTGGGCATAGGAGTCGCTTTGCAGGCTAAAAATACTACATGTGTACCAAAATATAAGATATTTGGTAGGCCTGGTACGGAGGTAACACTATTTTTGTTGGTGATAGCACATAGAGCATAATATAGACAACTAAATGAAGTTAAAAATGGTATGTTTAATCATGTAATATCATGCATGTACACTGAAGAAAGGAGAGTT
>NW_025277157.1:0-1272 GCF_018294505.1 Triticum aestivum
CCCAGGATCAACGACCTGTATGATCAGCTCGCTGGATCCTCAGTCTTCTCCAAGATGGATTTGAGGTTGGGCTACCATCAAATCAAAATCAGAAACGGGGACATTCCTAAAACGGCCTTTGTTACTCGTTATGGCCAATACGAGTACACCGTCATGTCCTTCGGTTTAACCAACGCTCCAGCCACTTTTTCTCGGTTAATGAACTCAATCTTCATGGAGTATTTGGATAAATTCGTCGTGGTTTACCTCGATGATATACTCATCTACTCCAAGAACGAGGAAGAACATGCCGAACATCTAAGGCTAGTGTTGAAGAAACTTCGAGAGCATCGCCTTTATGCCAAATTTTCTAAATGTGAATTCTGGTTGTCAGAAGTGACCTATCTGGGTCATGTAATATCTGGTAAAGGTATTGCTGTTAACCCTGAGCGAGTTCAAGCCGTCCTTAATTGGACTCCACCTGAATCGGTCATGCAAGTTCGGAGTTTTCTGGGCTTAGCGAGCTATTGTCGTCGCTTTGTCGAGAACTTCTCCAAAGTTGCCAAACCTCTAACCGAACTCCTCAAGAAAGATAAGAAGTTCGAATGGACTCCACAATGTGAGCACAGCTTTCAGGAATTGAAAAGACGTCTGACTTCTGCTCCCGTACTGGTACCGCCAGACTTCTCCAAGGACTTTGTTATCTACTGCGACGCCTCGCGACAAGGACTAGGTTGCATTCTCATGCAAGATCGACACGTAATTGCCTACGCTTCACGGCAATTGCACCCACATGAGGAGAATTATCCTACTCATGATCTAGAGCTTGCAGCCGTAGTCTATGCACTCAAGACCTGGCGACATTACCTCCTCGGTAACCGTTGCGAGATATTCACTGATCATCAAAGTCTGAAGTACATTTTCACCCAACCGGATCTGAATCTCAGGCAAAGACGTTGGGTTGAGTTGATCACAGACTTCGATTTAGGAATAACCTACACCCCAGGGAAAGCCAACGTCATGGCTGATGCGCTAAGTCGTAAATCTTATTGTAACAACCTGATGTTACAACAAAGTCAACCGCTTCTCCATGAGGAATTTCGGAAGCTTAACCTTCACATTGTTCCTCAAGGTTTTCTTTCCACCTTGGTAGCAAAACCTACTCTTACGGATCAAATCATCGCTGCCCAAAAGCGAGATAAGGGAATATCTAAAATCAAGGAGAACATTGCTAGCGGAGGTGCTAGTTGTTTCTCCACAAATGATCATGGTGTTGTATACTTTGAGAACCGT
>NW_025277158.1:0-1272 GCF_018294505.1 Triticum aestivum
TTGTGCTCCCGGAAGTGATCCTGGCATATACCGGAAGTCAGAGTCCCGAAATAAACCAGATCTGACTCGCATAATGGTCATCATAGAGTAGGCGGCATCCTGCACAGCCATCTCGATAGTAACCCCGAGTCCATAGGAGCAGTGAAGAGGCTCAGTGGATCCAGGATAAGATGGAAATATCCTGACAGTGCAGAGATACTGGCTTTGATTAAAATCTCGGAATTGCTCTTCGACCGTGTACTCAGGATACCAGCGGTATCCAGCCTCAGTCATTACCCTGACCAACTTAGCAGTATGGCCGGGTACATCTAGGCATCGAGTCAGGCGAACCACTTGATTGAGGTCGCGAGTGGCCATCTGAAAGCACAATCATAATGCAAAGGCATTAGAATTTCTAGCAAAATTTCGGCAGCATAACAGCTGTAAATGCTCAAAAAGGATTTGAGACATTTGACAAAGGATTTCGTACACACTCAACATCGTCACATCAAAGTTCTGGAACCATTCTGGCTACATAATGTGGTAGTAGAACTGAACTAGGCTTGTAACCATCAAACTTATAAGGTACTACTGATTAGTAACTCGTGATCCTGATAGAGAGAACAGATTCTAATTCCTTAACCCCCGGTAGAAGAATGGACTGACTCAGATCAGAAAGTCATAAGGTATAAGGAGTAAAAAGAGCCTTACTTTCCATCCCACAAACAATTCCCCTACATATAACTAAAGAATTTCTAGACTCAACATCGACCAGTTTGGCTTGGAGAACCTACAGGCAGTCCGGCTCTGATGCCAACGCTGTCAGGACCCCGACTCGATGTCACATCGATCTAGCTGGTAACACCTCATATCACTTTGCGGCCTCACGCACGGTATCCCCACGGGTGTCGTCTTACCTTTTCCCGGGACCGTTTGCGCCTTTTGGCTCACGTATATGATAGTGTCGCTAGCATCCATATGATAAAGAGCCCGGGCTGACATGACTAGTCGTAAACCCAAAGTGGCACAGACTTACAGGGACAGGCATCCATGACCC
Organism: Triticum aestivum; assembly: GCF_018294505.1. Lineage (NCBI taxonomy): Eukaryota > Viridiplantae > Streptophyta > Magnoliopsida > Poales > Poaceae > Triticum > Triticum aestivum. The sequence continues at coordinate 1,037 of NW_025277158.1, forward strand.
AGCTTCGAACGTGTCGGTCATCAGCAAGTGGGTCCGGGCTGCAGCACTGGGCTAGCAGGACTCCGGTAAACCGGGCTGTAGCGGGCTAACAGGACTCCGGTACTCAAAGCGTGACATTTCCCCGAAGGGACAGACACAGGAACGAAGAAGGACACATGCCGGCCAGCCTAAGTGTTCCAGAGCAGTAGCAAGCTACCATGGCTCAGCGGTAACACTAGGAGACATTTCCCGGTAAG
>NW_025277159.1:0-1272 GCF_018294505.1 Triticum aestivum
AAAACACTTTCCAAATAACCCTATATGCTTTCCAGAAATTCTACGTCATTTCTGATCATTAATATGTCAACAACATATACTCATCAGAAATTCTATAGTGCTCCCACTCACTTCTTTGGAAATACAAGTTTCTCATAAACTTTGTATACACCCAAAATCTTTGATCATCATCAAAGCATACATTCCAACTCCGAGATGCTCACTCCAGTCCTTAGAAGGATTGCTGGAGCTTTGCATACTTATTAGCATATTTCAGGATAGACAAAACCTTCCGGTTGTATCACATACAACCTTTCCTCAAGAATCGTCGAGGAAACAATGTTTTGACATCCTATCTGCAAGATTTCATAAATAATGCAGTAATTGCTAATATAATTCCAACAGACTCTTAGCATCGCTACGAGTGAGAAAGTCTCATCGTAGTCAACTCCTTGAACTTGTCGGAAAACATCTTAACGACAAGTCGAGCTTTCTTAATGGTGATACTTACCATCATTGTCCGTCTTCCTTTTAAAATCCATCTGTACTCAACAGCCTTACGACCAATGAGCCGTTTTGCCAAAGTCTACACTTTGTTTTCATACATGGATCCTATCTCGGATTTTATGGCTTCTAACCATTTGTCGGAATTTGGGCCCACCATCGCTTCTCCATAGCTCGTAGGTTCATTGTTGTCTAGCAACATGACATCCAAGACAGGATTACGTACCACTCTGAAGTAGTACGCATCCTTGTCATCCCACGAGGTTTGGTAGTGACTCGATCCGAAGTTTCATGATCACTATCATAAGCTTCCACTTCAGTTGGTGTACGTGCCACAGGAACAACTTCCTGTGCCCTGCTACACACTTGTTGAAGTGACGGTTCAATAACCTCATCAAGTCTCCACCATCCTCCCACTCAACTTTTCGAGAGAAACCTTTCCTCGAAAAAGGACCCGATTCAAGAAACAATCCCTATTGCTTTCGGATCTGAATTAGGAGGTATACCCAACTGTTTTTGGGTGTCCTATGAAGATGCATTTTATCTGCTTTGGGTTCGAGCTTATCAACCTGAAACCTTTTCACATAAGCGTCGCAGCCCCAAACTTTCAAGAAACGGCAACTTAGGTTTCTCCAAACCATAGTTCATATGGTGTCGTCTCAACGAAATTATGTGGTGCCCTATTTAAAGTGAATGTGGTTGTCTCTAATGCCTAACCCATGAACGATAGTGGTAACTCGATAAGAGACATCATGGTATGCACCATATCCAATAGGGTGCAACTATGAC